>NW_008358079.1:296-551 GCF_000622305.1 Nannospalax galili | reverse complement strand
CAGTCAATATTCTATTATGGAGGGGGAAGAGTTAGAAACTCCCATCCTTAGATGAGGAGCTGTTGACACATGATGGCTGCTGGGCGAGTGATAGTCTATTTTTTTTAACTGCTTGACTCCTGGCATGTTGAAAATATTCTGGTGGATGTCCCCTCATCCCTGAATATATGGGTAGCACAAATTGATTTCAGTGTGTTGGAAGTGATAGATGATAGATAAACGATAGCTAGCTAGATAGATAGATAGGTGAAAATA
>NW_008358079.1:0-162 GCF_000622305.1 Nannospalax galili | reverse complement strand
GATAGATAGATGATAGATAGATAGATGATAGATAGATGATAGATGATAGATCATAGATGATAGATAGATAGATAGATGATAGATTGATAGATAGAGAGATGATAGATAGATGATAGATAGATAGATGATAGATAGAGATATAGATGGATGATAGATAGATGA
>NW_008358078.1:0-924 GCF_000622305.1 Nannospalax galili | reverse complement strand
AGCAGAGCATTGTAATGAGATAACAGACCATTTTGAATAATCAATAGAGAATTGTGATGAGATTGTAGAATTTTTATGGGACATTGGACAACTGTTATGCAAAAATGGATTCTTGTGATGAGAAAATGGAGCAATGTGATGATACAGAGGATTACTGTGATGGGATATTTTAACATTGTAAATAGACATAGAGCCCTGTGATAGGAAATTGGACCATTGTGATACAACAAACAAACACTATGATGAAACAGTTTAGAGTGTTAGGATAGACCATGGTGATGTAAAAATGGAGCATTTTTATGAATGAATGGAACATTGAAATGGGATAGTGAACTATTGTGATGCAGCAATGTAACATTATGATGAGACACTGGAGCACTGTTTTCAGACAGTGGTCCATTGTGATATAGCATAATGGATGAATATAAGACAAAGGAGCATTCTCATGAGACCAAGGATCATTGTGATGGATAGTGGTGCACTGTGATGAGACAGTGGAGAACTGGGATGAGACAAGTGAACATTGTGATGCAACAATGTAGTATCATGATGGAATCATGGAGCATTGTGATGGGTTATTGGACCAATGTGATAATAAAATGAAGCATTGTGATCAACAATGGAGTGTTGTGATGTAATATTGGCACACTGGGTTGAGACAGAACATCATTGTGGAATATGGAACATGATGATGAGAGAGTAGAACACTGTAAAGAGTAAATACACCATTATCATGCAAAAATGAAGTATTATGATGGGAGAGTATACCACTGTGGTGCAATAATAGAACACTGTGATGAGACAGTGGATAATTGTGATAAGACAGAGAATTGTTGTGGTGGAATAGTGGGAAATTCCCATGAGACTGTGGAACTGTATGATTGTACAATGAAGCTTTGTAATGAGACAGAGTATCACTGGGAA
>NW_008358077.1:0-748 GCF_000622305.1 Nannospalax galili | reverse complement strand
GCACAGTTGCAGTGAGGTGCTGAGCTGATGTCCCTGGAGTTCTGGGGGCCCGTGTGAAGGAGGATATGCTGAAGTCACACAGAGAGAGCCAGGGCCATGGTACTTAAGACCCTGTGTACTAAGAGCCTTTGGGGCTAGGTATCCCAGGCATCACAGCATATCCAAGGACTGAGGCCCACACTATCTGAAGAATCCTTGTTCTCTCAGCCATTGGGGTGGAACATCCCCAGCATCACCGTATAATCTGAGGACCAAGCCCCACCCTGTCTGAGGCATCCTTATTTCTACACGTGCATCTCAGTGCACCTGCCAGCCACAATGGGAGGGAGTGAAGCGCCATTCATTCTTGAGAATTTCTAGTCTTGTCTTTACATGCACACCTGAGTTGCCAAGCAGGCCTCCAGGCAGCCTGACCCCACTCTGGTGATCGTCAGCCTCCATGGGGGCCATACTACGCCCTCTTTCCTCAACATCTCCTCCACCCTCCGCTCTCCTTTCAGTTCTTCCTAGTCTGTCCATACGTGGCACCCCAATAGTCCTCTGTCCTTGACATCCAACATCATGCTACCCTCCCTGAAGTTTTGATTCATTTACCCATTCATGCCTTCATTTGCTAGGCAAATATTAATTTTCTGAGAGTTGTTAATGGGCTGAATGACACTGGGACATCATTTTTCCTCTCTGAGCCTCTGTCCCCCTGTCAGTATGATGGGAACAGGAACCATCAGAGTCGTGAAATGAAGGTACA
>NW_008358076.1:0-347 GCF_000622305.1 Nannospalax galili | reverse complement strand
CCTGGCCAACAACTCAAAAGAAGGTATCTCCTATTGGCATTGTTGCTTGTTGTATAGCATTTATCTATGGATATGGACTCTTAATAAATTATATTGGCCCCTTTAATCTTTGGGTATACTTTCCTATTGGGTGTTTAAGGCAATACAGTTGGCCCAGAGAAACCAATTTATTTTTACTCTTAAGTTCTTTTGAGGATCTGTTCCTCGGGGGTCACACAGGCTGGGGAGGAGCACCTGGGTCCTTTCTTCTACCAGTTCTGTCTAGGTGAAGATAAATCAAAATCCTGCTCGGCCACGGTTGGCTTCGCTTGGAAGCATGGAGGTAATGATTCCTCTGTGTTGACCCT
>NW_008358075.1:0-391 GCF_000622305.1 Nannospalax galili | reverse complement strand
AGTCAAAAACTACACATCAACAAAACAACCCAATTAAAAATTAAGGCAAGACACTACCCAGAAAATTCTCAAAAGGTGAAACACCAATGCATGAGAATACTTTCCTGATGCTCAACATTTTTTGCCATTGGGGAAATGCAAATTAAAATTACTTTACCCAGCAAAAATGTCTATAATTGTTGAAAAACAAAGAAAAACCTTCCACCACATGAATAGGCTGTAAGAATACATGTCCACAAAACCAGCCCTTTAAAGAATACGCGAAGCAATACAAAGAATGTGGTATGGGCAACAGAAAGAAACTAAGTGAAGCTGTAACTGTAGAAACACAAAATTAGACAATTCACACAGTAATCAAAATGATGGCAACCAATACACATCTTTAAATAAT
>NW_008358074.1:0-381 GCF_000622305.1 Nannospalax galili | reverse complement strand
TGTCTTTGGTCATGTTTACTCCGGGATATTTTTTTTTTTTTTGCACCTATTGTGAAGTGGAGTGTTTCCATGTGCTCTTTCTCTGATTGCTTGTAATTGATATATAGAAAGGCTATAGACTTTTGTATGTTAATTTTGTAACATACCACTTTACTGAATGTGTTAATAATTTATAAGAGTTTTCGGGTGGAATTTTTGGCGTCCCTTAGATATAATATCATATCATCTGCAAAAAGGGATGATTTGATCTCTTCTTTTCCAATTATCACTACTTTAATTTCCTTCTCTTGTTGTATAACTTTTTAAATATTTTAAAAATTAAAATTTATTTTTGGGGGAGCTGGAGAGATTGCTCAGCAGTTAAAATCACTGGCTGTCCTT
>NW_008358073.1:0-403 GCF_000622305.1 Nannospalax galili | reverse complement strand
CTTCCTGCTTCAGTTTCCTGAGTGCTGAAATTACAGGAGAGCTTCACAATACCTGACCTGGGTAGTACCATTTTTTAAAATTTATGTGTACGAATATTATATCTGCATGTGTGTACGTGCTCCCTTGTGTCTTGCAGTGCCCATGGAAGGCAGAAGAGGGTGTCAGGTCACCTGAAACTGGATTTATGGATGGTTACTAGCCACTTTGTGAGTGCTGGGAACTGAACCCGGGTCTTCTGCAAACTGAGCCATCTCTCTAGCCCCAGTAGTACCAATTTATAGTGCTACATTTGCACACATATGTAGACAGAAGTACTCTAATTTTTTTTATTTTACTTGTTTGTGGGTTTGCGGAGTGGTTATGGTGTATGTGTACTTTTATGTGTATGTGGAGACCAAAGAA
>NW_008358072.1:0-418 GCF_000622305.1 Nannospalax galili | reverse complement strand
AAGGTCAGCAACAGTTTCCCTAGTTTTCTATAACAATGAACAAATCTTCATACATCCGTAATCGGGCTGTTTCCCTACCTTTAAAACACAGCAGTGTCCCACACTTCTGCATGGCTGGACTCTTTAGTTACATATCTTATAATCCACTGTAAAGTGCACATCAGTGCTGCCATTAGTGCTCCAGTGTTTTGCAAATCCCCGTGGTATCTCATTCCCAGGGTCATCATCCTGTACACTTGTGCCAATTTGTCGCCTGAGTTTTCTAGGTTCCTTTAACACTGGTGCTATTAGACAAACCACATAACATATCTTTAACTGAATTTTCCAAAGTTAATATATTTTGGAGGGTGGAGGGGAGCAATTTGCAAAGAAATGAACATTGGACACATGGCACCCAGCTCTGCCTGGCTCCCCCCTC
>NW_008358071.1:0-489 GCF_000622305.1 Nannospalax galili | reverse complement strand
ACTCTCTCAGGATCTCAGTTTGCTCACTGGAGAGACAGAGATCAGGGTGTGGACTTACTGTGTTGTTGGAAGGTGGAGAAATAAAGCCCAGAAGCTGTTCAGTGTCTGGCAGGCCATGTACAATATGCTGTAACAGGATTCCATTTCTCCACGTGCTGAAGGACAGGCTGTAGCAGATTCCCCTCCCTTCTTTCTTCCATAGAAAGATGCTTTTAGCTATTTATGATGCTGGTGACAAACATGTTCTATGGGTTCACAAAACTGTTAAGCAGACAAATAGAGACTTGATGTGTGTGTGTGTGTGTGTGTGTGTGCGCGCGCGCGTGCGCACGTGCACGTACATGCATGTATACATATCTCCTCCACGCTGAAAGCCTCTGAGCAGTCCTTTGGCATGTCAGGGAGAGGCTGTGCTGACAGCCCCAGGGACCAAGGACGTTATCTTCTCTGGGTGGCTTCTGAACCAATGCCCTGAACAAGAAGTTAGTG
>NW_008358070.1:0-561 GCF_000622305.1 Nannospalax galili | reverse complement strand
ATCTATCTTTCTATCTACCTATTTATCTACATAACCATTTTTCACTCTGTCTCTATTAACGATACCTTGGTGATGAAATGCAACATTCTACAATGTTAGTCAAGCCCAGTTCTACAGAACCACATCACACTCAACTGTGGGGTTTAATGGTGGTGTGTAGACAGACAGGAAGTCAGTCTTCAACCTCCTTCATGCTTAAATCTCTTTCACGCAGGACTTGGGCCCCTATAAGCACAGTGAAGAGAAATCCCTTATGGAAAAATGAGCAGAGGAAATGATATGCGGTGTTTGAGCCTAAGACACTTCAGATAAGGTAGGAGCATCACCTTCTATGCTCCTCCTACCAGGGATGAAGGTCCCTCTCAGGACAAAGAACACTGGACATGACGTGGTTCCCAGGTAACTGTGTCTGACACAAACCTCTGCCCACTCCCCTAAAGCAGCTCTGACGACCAGATTAGCTGGGAACAAGAATCAACCAGGGGTGGAGGAACCTGAGGGCCTGCATGGCATTTTCGGGGCCTGGTTACAGTGAGGTCAGAGTTCTGTGACTTCATAAAA
>NW_008358069.1:0-551 GCF_000622305.1 Nannospalax galili | reverse complement strand
TTCATAAGGGCACATGCCCTATTGTGTCCAGAAAACAGAGTTTCACTGTAGTCATCTACTGGCTCTGCCTCTTTTAGTCTTTCCACCCCTTCTTCCACAGTGATCCCTGACCCTCGAGAGGAGATGATGTGATATAGTTATTCCATTTAGGGCTGAGCATTCCACAAAGTATATTTTACATCACTTGAAACCTTCAATGCCCAATCTTTAACAATACAAAATCCAAGTTCCCTTCAAAATCTTTGAAAGCACAGAATCTTCTGGCCCCTTCCACTGTTCAACCACAACCCTGGTAATTATCCTCTTTGGTCCATGTGCTAAAGCCACACTGGACCTGGAAAATGTTTTGTGTGGCGTTGAGATTCTTCCAGCCTCCAGGTCACTGCATTTTCTTGCCCTTGTGCCAAGAGTACATTGTAGGGTAATTCTCTCTTGTCCTCCGGTCACCGAAGACACTGCTATTATCCAGCAAAGCAGCACATGCCACAAAATGAAACCCCAGTTCCTTTTCATTGTTGTTTTGTCTCCTCTGCTAGGAGTTCCTTTCTGGG
>NW_008358068.1:0-675 GCF_000622305.1 Nannospalax galili | reverse complement strand
TCAGGAAGAATGGAGCACCTCAGTGCTTGCTTGGGGACCAAATACTCACTGGGTCAACAGCCTAACTACAGTGTTCCCCATGCCAGGATGGCTATGATACCACCTTGTCTTGTTGGTGAGTACCTGCTACTTACAAAGCATCATACCAGCTCACTCTGTTATATGGACACATTTGCCTCACAAGCCAGAATCCTCCTGGGAGATACTTTAACACGAATTGCTTCATACAGGGAGCTTTGCGTCGTGATAAGAAAAGGACTTTCGTGCCTGGGAGGGAAGGTAATCTGTTGCTCTACGACCCATGCCCTGTGTCTGGATGACCCAGCTACCGTCTCCCCAGTAGAACATTTGGAGAAGAGTAACACATCGTGGAGAAATTATCCATGGGCTATCTGATCTTCCTCAAGCACTGGGCAGGACAGAGGGTTCCCCTCACACTTGCTTGCAGAATGAGGAGTGTTGCACAGAGAAGAGAGGACAGCCAGCGTTCCCACAGACCCACTCTCTGTAGCCACTGGAACCCACTGCTGCTTGTTTCGTGAGTTCTGTCCAGAGACCCACATGCTCCTACTCTAGAAAACAGGGTGGCATAGAGAGAGAGAGGCACAAGTGTGGGGGGAGTGGTGTGAGAACAATCTACACTCCCTAGAATAATGTTTGTACGATTCTAGAAGG
>NW_008358067.1:0-1232 GCF_000622305.1 Nannospalax galili | reverse complement strand
CAGCATTTGCCTAGAACACACGATGCCATGATTTCAGTCCCAGCACTGAAACAGAATTGAATGATGTAGGACAAATGAGTAAATCTCACATGAAGACAGTGCCTCAGTGGAAAGAGAGTGACAGCACTGCTTATGTCACATGTGTTTCTGGGACTTATTGAAAAGGAACGATGATACCCTCATTTCTTTTTAGTGACTAAAGCTAAATGGCTCTGATTTGTATAAAACATGAGTAGTTAATTACAATGCTCAGTGGAAACTTCCTTTTGGTATTTATTACATTTCCTATAAAGACGAAGCTAACCCAATTTGAATTCACACAATGCCAAACATTTGGATGAAAAAAATTCATCTCATCGGCTAAAAGTTTCAAAAGATCTAAAATTTTGACACTGTGCAACACACCAGATGACTAGTTGAGTTCTGTACGATTTATTTAAATGCTTAAAATTTTAAAGTATTAAAATTGTACCCAGGCTTCCAAAATGAAAAGTGGAAGCCTTCATGGGAGAATTTGCTTAAAAAAAATGAGGTACACACAAATGAAAACATTTCACTTCAATGACTTCCACTCTCACATCATTGAGTATGCTCACATCTTGTGCCATTTAAACACCAAGAGTGTTGTTGGTGTCTGACAGAGGAGGAAGCCCCAACTGAGCATTGAAGACTGTGAGGGCTGTCACTAAATTGTGTCATCACAACTTATTCTCACTTTAATGTCATGAAAGCCTCATTATCTGTTGCTTATTTTGTCTTCTGGTTAGTTTGGTAGTTTCAAGCCATGGTGTTATGAAATCTAGCGAACAGCAAAGGAAACAAAGTACTACTCATAATAAAATGACGAAAGTGTCTGAAAAAATGATTATTTATATGAACTTTATTTTCTTTGTTTTCAGGCTAGCTCTGCAAAAATTTCATTACTAACATATGGTGGTGTAACCACAGAGTTGAATGGAAATGTTGAGGGGTGGAATAATTTTTGTTTACTTTATTCTAAAACTTGAATGTCATATTATGTATGAAAATCCCAGGAGGAAAGTCGAGGGGAAAATGAAGACGTGTGGAAGGCAGGCAAAATGAGAGAATGCCTAGGATAATCACTCACTGTAACCACCTTGAAGATCATACTGAAAATTCAGGGTGTTTCAAGACTCTAAAACTATGAGGTATGGCTGTCCGAACATATTGTACTCTGTAAAAATTACCTGCAGCCATTTAGGGTGTTTTCT
>NW_008358066.1:0-377 GCF_000622305.1 Nannospalax galili | reverse complement strand
CACTGATGTTACAGGTATGTGATGTGTGGCTTTTTCTGTGAGTGCTGGAGACGTGAATTCCGGTTCTCATGTTTGCAGATCAAGCTCTCTTCTCCACTGAACCATCTCCTCGGTCACGGGATGGAAAGAGATGGCTTAGGGATTCAGGGAAGGCGAGTCATGAAAATCGACCCATGTCGAGATGAGAGGCGAAAAAGCAAAAGAAGCTGAGAAAATGGCACCGAAGTGACCAAGAGAGTGAAATCGGAGAGTCTGCCTTGTTGAAACGTCTAAGTTTAATTTGCTTGAAGTGATCAACTACGTCATTAGAGGCATACGATAAAAGTGGAAAAGTCAGTGCTTGCAGCCAGCCATGCGCAGGCTGGATATGATAGTGA
>NW_008358065.1:0-749 GCF_000622305.1 Nannospalax galili | reverse complement strand
CATATTTAGAATATAGTAAGAAATTACACTGGTTTAGGAAAATGTCAGAAGCAGGTTTTTCTCTAGGGTCCATGACCTCGCCACCACGTATACTAGCTCTGTTTACAGGACCATGCATGGATTCCCTCCTATTGAGTGGGCCTTAAGTCCAATTAGACAGCTGTTGATTACCCCCATGATAAAAGTGACACTTCTGCACCAATAGAGAGAGTTTGTTGGGCCAATAATTGTTGTGGTTCATAGGCTTTAAAGCTGGGCAGGACCATTGATTGATTTTCTTCCTCGGTAGATTGCACGGTATCTTCTGATACCATGACAGTTAGTCTTCAGGGAGGAGGCTTCCAGGCCAGTTCCAGCTCAGCTGCTTCAAGTCCTGTGTCCAAAGTATGTTGTGTTTTGCCTTCAGCAATAGGATTTTACCTTCAAGCTCTGGGAGGCAATCAAGGACTGAGGCAATAGCCTAGAGTATTTTGACAGCCAAAGTGGAAAGTGCCTGAGGAATGACATTTAAGGTTGTCTTTTGGCCACCCACATACACGTGCACATATGCATATGTACATATACAAATACAAAAAAAAATCTGTTTTTATTGTCACTAATTTATTTTGTGGTACAGAACTTTGTGTACCTTCCCATTGAGCTACATCCCCAACCTTCTATTTCTTTTAAATACTTGCATATAAGAAATTAATACTTCCACTTCCCAAATAATGAAATGGGATACACTTTTACCATTCAGAGTCCAAGTG
>NW_008358064.1:0-745 GCF_000622305.1 Nannospalax galili | reverse complement strand
TAGCCACCATGTGGGTGCTGGGAATCAAACACGGGTCCTCTGCAAGAGCAGACAGTGCTCATAACTGCTGAGCCATCTCTCCAGACCCCCGTGATTGCTCTTTTAAATTCTGTGTTCTGGGTTACCTGCAGGGAGTTCTCATTGTAGAACTCCTCTATAGACCTGGTGGTGTTTGGTGAGGACATATTATTTTGGTTTTTTTACATTATTATTTTTTCATTGTGGTTTTGGTGTGTGGATTTCTTTTGTTGCTTGTGGTTCTAGTATGAAAATCAAGCCCGCCTTGTTGAGTTGAAGTTTGATTCTGTTTGTAACATTGATGTATCTTAGTTGCTTTATGAGAAGTTTTTTAGTCTAGGCTTCAAGTTCTCTCTTTTGGTTTTGCATTGGAGGGAGCAGATGGATCCAGGCAGGCTGCTCAGGCATTCTCCAGGAGGGCGAAGCAGCCCTGACTAGTTAGGTTCACTTCAGTAGTCTCAGAAGGGTAAGGCCAAGGTCCAAGGAGAGAAGATGGGAAACATATGTGTTTAGATCTCCTCTCCAATCCACACCTCTCCCCTGCCCCTGCCCAATTCAATGTAGTCAACTGTATATACAATACGGCCCATAGAATCTGATTTATGTCCCTACATGTCCCTCAGCATGGGTCCATCCACTGGATCCTGGTTAACCTACCAAAGGTTCCATCCCTGTGGGAAACTTGCTCTTCTCTCCCACAAAACCATCAGTTGTCAAAAGTTCCTTA
>NW_008358063.1:0-874 GCF_000622305.1 Nannospalax galili | reverse complement strand
AATCTCTTTCTAGCCTTTCCCAGATTATATACTTTAGTCCTCCCCAAATCCGAAAGACTATGTGTGATTAGGACAAAATTACATACAGTTGGCTAGGAAGAGTGGCTGGATGCTCAGGTGAGGGTCCAACGACCCTGCTTATCCCTCCTTCAGTGTAATAACATAACTGTCAACAAGCCCAGCTGTGATGATCTTTTGTAAGCAGGCACAGATAAAGTCATGAAGATGGCAGATATTTGGCTCAGAAGGGTGTTGTGCAGTATCATTTTATTAAAAAAATATGGAACCCAAATTGTACACAAGAAGACAATGTAATAAACTACTATTACCCATGTACATATTGTGCTTTATAAGTTTCCAGGTAAACCTTACAGAAAACATAAAACAGTTAATTTTTTTTTAACTTTATATAATTTAGGGAATGATTTACCAACCCCCAGCATAATCACTTAAAGAAAACTGTGATGTTTTAGTTACTGACTGAGGAATTTTAGGCCTATTAGTTACTTTTGCTATAGATATTAATAACATCGGATCCAGCCTGTACAGGACCCATTATATTTTCCCTGATACATTAGGAAGATTAGTCAGTTTTTAGTGATGTCTGTCCATGACATTATAATTATAAAGTGAAAAGCAGAGGTGCCCAGGGCATGATGGGGCAAGAACAAAAGCAAGCTTGGGGCAACTGGGTATCAGAGAGAAATACTCCATTTCATTGAAAGAAAGACTTGGAACCACAATGCCAGAAAGGCAGGAATTAAGACCTGTGGGGGCTGAAGTTTTAGCCTCCCACCCACGCAGCTATGTAACTATGTTCTGCGCAGCTAATCTCTTGTAAGATTTGGCCCTGGAATACAGCATATTTACAGGA
>NW_008358062.1:0-907 GCF_000622305.1 Nannospalax galili | reverse complement strand
ATTCTGGAGAAAGGACAGCCTCTTCAACAGATGCTGGGATCGTGGACATCCAAGTGCAAGACTGAAACATGACCCCAAACTCTCATTTTGCACAAAAATCAACTCACACTGCAGCAAAGAACTTAAAGTAAGAGTTGTCTGGAGTCACTAGAAGAAAACACAAGAGAAACACTCTCACTATCCCACAGAGCAGGCACAGTAGGCCACACCCCATAAACTTAGCAACTCAGGAGATGGGGGCCTCCTAAATTCAGAGCCAGCTACACAGTGAGACTATATCAAAGCAAAAAGAGCAATACAGGTCATGGTTTTCTGGACAGTACTCCTAAAGCACAGGAAACAGAAGTGAAACTCAACAATGAGACTACATTAAATTGAAAAGTTTCCACACAGTAAAGGAGCCAATCAGTAGAGTGAAGAGACAGCCTATAGGATGGGAGAACATACTATCTGACAGAAGGTTAATATCCAGAATAGATTTTAAAAATCAAAATTTTGTAACAAAAAATATTTTTGTGTGTTTTGTTTTGTTTTTGAGACAAGATCTCATTATATATCCCTGGCTGGCCTGGAACTCCCTATGTAGACCAGGCTGGCCTCAAATTCACAGGGATCTACCTGCCTCTGCCTCCTATGTGCTGATATTAAAAGCATGTGCCACCAGGTTCAGCTAATCCAATTTTTGTGTGTGTGTCTTTTTTTTTTTGAGACAGGGTCTCCCTGTAGCCCCAGCTGTGCTGGAACTCACTAGGTAGATCTGGCTGGCCTTGAACTCACAGAGATCTGCCTGCCTCTGCCTGGGACAAAGGCGTGAGCCACCATGCCCAGCATAATCTGAATAGACACTTCTCTAAAAATGTACAAATGGTCAACAAATATATGAAAAAAGTATCATTAGCTATCAGGG
>NW_008358061.1:0-297 GCF_000622305.1 Nannospalax galili | reverse complement strand
CAAACAGTAGTTGTGCCACTGTTGCACCAGGAGGCATATTCTGCCTGTCCTATTGGTCCTGGAGCACTCAGGGTTTGTAGCTGAGCAGGGCTGTTGCTTACAAACCTCGCCCAGTGATCTGCATTGCACCTGGCACCATGGAGGAAGCTTCCACCTTATTCCAGCATCATTTCTCCATGTCCTATAACTTGGGCATGCGATGTCTTCAGCAGTAGGGTCTTACCATCTAGTTTCAGCATGTAATCTACTTTGATGGCAATAGCCTTCAAGGTTTGTGAGACATATCCATCTGCCTTT
>NW_008358060.1:5064-5753 GCF_000622305.1 Nannospalax galili | reverse complement strand
CAAAAATCTAAGAAGGGACCCCTGTGCTGTTCTAGAGATTCGCCTCAAGCACGTGGAAGGGAAGTAATGGCTTATGTTGATTGCAAAGACAATCCACATTAGGATAGAGGTGGATAGAGGAGGTGAAGAGGCATCAGAATACACAGGCCGTGTCCTTAGTGCTGTGTGAGTGTCTTTAAATTAAGTAAAGTTGAAGAGGACTTTTGATTTCCTTTTACTGAGGGTAATGATTGTCAATATGGGTTTGAGAGCAGGTACTCAAGTGACATGGATCAATTTTGGGGTGTTCAGCTGTGAACTGAGGCATCCCTCTTCAATCTCTACAATATTCATATACAGAGCTACATTAATTACTATTCAAATGTTATGCATTAAAGTTGTGATTCATTTCTGAAAATTAAAACAAAAAGGGATGATGCTAACCATCACCCGAGATCATCAAGACTGGTCCTACAAGCACTGTCAGTGCCATGATCTGGAAGCTCATTTCACTTTCAGAAATATTACCTAGGCTTCCCCAATGCATGGTAATTCAATGATGTAAAATAGAGAAAAAAATTATAGGAAAGAACATACAACTTTTTCTGCAGTTGTACAATGTGTCTTTGCTAAGTATTACTACAAATGTCCACAGAACTGTTATTGCCTAGGCAGCTGTCCCTAAGGATAGTAAACTCCACTGTGTTCCA
>NW_008358060.1:1168-1971 GCF_000622305.1 Nannospalax galili | reverse complement strand
TTGGCCTTGAACTCACAGAGATCCACCTGCCTCTGCTTCCCAAGTGCTAGGACTAAAGGCATGCACCACCATGCCTAGTGATTTTTCATGAGTTTTAAGTGCACTGGAATAAAGGAAAGACTTAGCACATTGGTCACATTCATAAGGCTTTGCCACAGTATGAGTTATTTTTTGTTTGTGAAGGGAATAGTAACTTCTGAAGGCCTTACCACATTCTTTACAGGCATAGTTTTTTCCTTAGTAGGACATCTTTCATGTCTTTTAAATGAAGAGGGATAAAGGAAACACCGCATTGTTTACATTCTTAAAGCTTTTCTCCAGTATAAGACGTTTTATGTCTTTGAAGGGAATTGCTTCTGGTGATGTCTTTCCCACATTGTTCTAATTTATGGGGCTTTTCTCCAGTATGAGGTCTTTCATGGGATTTAGCTGCATTTGGATAAAGAAAAGACTGACCACAGTGTGTACATTCATAAGGCTTTTCTCCAGTATGTATTATTTTATGTCCTTGAAGGGAATGGCGGCTTCTGAAGGCTTAACCACATTGTTTACAGGCAAAGTGTTTTCCCCCAATATGGCATCTTTCATGGGCTTTAAGCAAAGACGGATAAACGAAAGACTTACCACACTGTTGACAGGCATAAGAATTTTGCCCAGTATGAGTTATTTTATATTTCTGAAGGGAATAGTGACATCTAAAGGCTTCACCACATTGCTTACAGGAATGGGGTTTTTCCACAGTATGAGTCATTTTATGTTTTTGAAGGGAATCATGACTTTTGAAAGTTCCACCACATTGGTTA
>NW_008358060.1:0-1117 GCF_000622305.1 Nannospalax galili | reverse complement strand
TTTAAGAAAACAGGGATAAAGTCTTTAGTGCATACCCGACATTTATAGTTTTTGTCCAGTATGAGATGCTTCATGCACTATAAGCAAATAGTGAGAAATGAAAGAATTAACTCGTAGTTTACATTTATAAAGTCTTTTCCCACTAAGCTTTCTTTCATGTACTTTCACTGACACGTCTGAAGGCTTTCCCACGTTCTTTACATGCATAGTGCTGTTCAGCAGTATGGGTTCTTTCATGCCTTTGACATAAAGAAGAATAAATGTATAATGTCTATACACATTGTACTTTCCCACAGAATTAATAGTTTTTCAACACTGTTTACATTTATACTGCATGTTAACATGTTTCTCATAGTAACACAATTTTACTCAAGTTTAAAAAAGGGTCTCCCTATATACCTCTAGCTGTCCTGGAACTTTCTATTTAAACCAGGCTGTCTTGAAGTCACAAAGGTATGCCTGCCTCTGCCTCCGAAGGGCTAAGATTAAATGGGTACATAACCACATCTGGCCACAGAAAGAATTTTGTATTCATATTAGGTGTCGTTTGGGGAGTGATGATTTCTCCACATTGACTACCTTCTGCATGTACTTTTTTTAAAGTGTTTTTGTTTTTTTAATTTAAGGATGAAATTATGGTCTTACTATTCTTTTTTTTTTGCTTTGTTTTGTTTATAAAAGTTTATTCAGGGACAGATAGGCAAAGCCATTAACAATCTTTAGTTTATCAAAGGTCTAACAATTTTAATTTTCCTGACATTTCTCCAAAAAATACTTTCTGAAAATATTAAGTCTCAAACAAGACACGACCTGAATCTTTTTGTTATTATAGTTACCCAAGGCATCACAATCTATTGAGTATTTTCAAGGAAAATGTCAACTCCACCTAACAAGTCAACTTCTGGACTTTATTATCTTTTTTTAAATTTGGTTTGATTGAATTTTTACATATTTCATACAGAATATATAAATCAATCTTAATCATCTTTATACCCCTGTCCCCACTGGTACCTTCCCATTACCCCCACCATCACCAGAATTCATACATATTGTCGTTTGTGTTTACACCTATTGTGTCAAGTTAGTGTCTCCAGACATTCCTCAGTGCAAGTTCATC
>NW_008358059.1:0-336 GCF_000622305.1 Nannospalax galili | reverse complement strand
CCCCTCTGAAGAAATCCTTAAAATCTTTTAAGGATTAGATATAAGCTCACATGTATTTTGGACACTTTTGGCCTTTGGAACGGAGTATGTTGTTAAGAGGCCCAAGGACATTGTGAGAGGTACACAAGAAACTAGCTACCTTTCTTTTGGGTCTTTTTACCCTGACAGCCTAGCCACTTCCTACCGCTTATTCTTTTCACACCACCTTCTGAAGAGGTTACCTAAATTGCCAATAGGGAATC
The DNA here is from genome assembly GCF_000622305.1 of Nannospalax galili. Taxonomy (NCBI): domain Eukaryota; kingdom Metazoa; phylum Chordata; class Mammalia; order Rodentia; family Spalacidae; genus Nannospalax; species Nannospalax galili. Next base: position 94 of record NW_008358059.1, on the reverse strand, counting down.
GGGACGCTGACCAATCTGGCTTCTTTCATGCTGAACAGTGACTCGGTGTGAGGCAATTAGAGTCCCCCTTCTGTGAATCTATCTAAAAGACTCC
>NW_008358058.1:0-461 GCF_000622305.1 Nannospalax galili | reverse complement strand
AATGTGCTCCTGAGGCTAGACAGGCAGTTCGGCAGGGCTGGATGGATTTCTGATGTTCCACCAGCTCAGCCTGATCTCTTACCATCGTTCCCATGTCCAAATGAAGGCTCATGATTTTCCTTATTTTTTTTTCCATTCTTCATCTCACCTTAGCCTCATCGAATCTTCCTTTTGCTATCTGGGAAAACAGAATCAAGGGAGGCTGCATCCTCAGTGATCCAGGTGTCTCACGTTCCTTATGAAAGGTAAATGGAATGTAAACTGCTGTGGGCAGATGAGATGCTTGCTGCCGGGAGGAGCAGGAACACCCTCGGAATTCGAGCACTTTGAGAAACGGCTGCTAGTCCAGGATCCCCAAGCACAGAGCAGTCTTCTGATTGCTTTCCCAGCATCAATCGACTGAAAACCTTCTCTAAGGAAAGGGTTCTACCTTTTTCTTCTGTCTCTTAACGCTCATCTTT
>NW_008358057.1:0-759 GCF_000622305.1 Nannospalax galili | reverse complement strand
AATTTTTAAGTAGGCTCCATCTCATCATAAGTGACAGGGAAACATTTAAAAGGGCTTCTCCTTGTCTAGTTGCCTCTTTCATAGACCCTAAAACTCCCACTGCTCTAAACCCCTTTTTGTTATTTTTATAAGGGGGAGCCATAGGTGTTGGTCTTCCTAAATCAGGAGGCCAATGTTCATTGTGATATTTAGCAGCCTGCTCACCTAAATCTATCCAGTCTTCAGGGGGTAGTTCATCATCATTATGATCTCCATCAGACAAATTGTCAACTACATTGACAAAGGAAGAATTACTAGTAGAATTCTTTTGTCGTAGAGTCCCGTACTCTTACAAGAGAAATGTGCTTTCTAAAGCTTCTTTAGGAAGTACTTCAGTCTCCGTGAAAGTCAATGTTTGTTTAATCAGATTTCATAAGGAGAATGTTTGTATATGCACATTTTCAGTACCATGAGCACTGTAACAGATTTTTATTTCTTTCCTACCTTCTTCCAATTATCTAAATCTAAAGTTCCTTGATCAGGAAACCAAGGACTGATTTCTTGTAGAAACCTTAAAAATTCTGAAACCTGTTTTCCCCCACTTTTACATCTTTTGTCTTTATAGAGTGTTTCAGAATTTGAATAAAGAGTTTCCTTTCCTTTGATTCAGCCTGACCCATTATTATTCACTTTCTGACCCAGCCTTATCTTACACCGGGGAATCTGCAACACCCTTATTATTAAGATCCCAGTTACCCCGAAGAGCAAAAATTTCTGGAC
>NW_008358056.1:0-3185 GCF_000622305.1 Nannospalax galili | reverse complement strand
AGTGTGTTCAGTAATGGAGGTTGACCAGCAACTGTGTGGAGGAAGGACAGGAGCCCTCAGAGAAAGAGTGACAAGGCTCAAAGTCTTGGAGAAAGCGTGCTCAGGCTTTTGTCCAGTATCCTAAAAACAAACAGGAAAAAAAAAAAAAGGGAAAAGTAAGTTGTGCTTTTTGTATGAGAACTCAGAGGAGTAGGTCAGCCTAGTGGCATGGCCTGGCAGAAGCCGGTGAAAAGCTGCGTGGGGGAGGGACTTCTGGGAAGTATCTCATTAGGAGATAATTATTCCTCCCATCTCCTTAGCATGTCTTCAGGTGAATGATTGACAGGCCTAGCTGGATTAACTCTTTTTTAAAAAATATTTTATTTATTATTTCAATTTTATGTGTATGAGTGTATTGCGCTGCGTGTATGTGAGTGCACCCGTGTCGTGCAATGCCGTGGAGGTCAGAAAAAGGCTTCGGATTCCCCTGGAACTGGAGTTAAGGATGGTTTGTAGCCGCCATGTGGGTGCTGGGAATTGAACCTGGGTCCTCTGCAAGAGCAGTCAGTGCTCTTAACCGCTTAACCATCTCTCCAGCCCTGGAATAACTCTTAAAGAAGAGACAACTGTATGAAATGTGCTAATCTATGGAGTAGATCAGAAAGTCAGGGCTCCACCCAGAGCTAGAGACATAACTCAGATTCCATTCTTTAGACCAGACTTTCCCTTAATCAGCTTCAATAAAACTCTGCTATCTCTATTCTTTTATATGGTATTTTAGATCCTAAGGAGAGTCAGTGTAATATTTCTCTCTATGGTTACCAGTGAAATAGGAGGTGGAATCTATTCATAATGCCTTCCAAGGCTGTAGATCAAATTTTATGAGCTCAGTCTACTTACCCAGGATATTCAAGTTGAGGTTGGCTCACTGGACATGTCAAATTTGCCTTCCCAGTGTTTATTCCTTTTCTTCTAGTGATGGCCTTGCTACTGCCTTTCAGGACCACCCTCCTCCACGTGGCATTGTTGCCTACTCTTCCAGAGACGTCAAGTGGTGCAGCTAAGCCTTTCTTCATCCAAAGGACAGGTAGGTGACAAAAGTCAGGTCTTTCTCTCTGAGAGGTTCAAATCTTGAAGGCAGTGGCATGCTAATATCTGGAGCTGACTGGTTTTAGTGGTTGTTGCCAAGAGGGACTGTTCTGTTGTTTCATGTACTCCAAAACCCCTTGATACTCTGTGTCATGGCTTTGTAAGGCATGCTCCTTCAGATTGCCCATCTGCGCTGTGATTGTCATCTATATCCTTCCAATAAATTCCTTTCTTCTCAGGCTGATGGGTCTGGGTTGCCTCTGTAGGATCAGGACAGTCATTCACCAGAGAGTTGGCTGCTGCTGACTCATTGTCAAAGCCCTCTCAGCAACTGTCCTTGGCTATACAAAGCCTCTCACCTTAGTGTAGGCTTACTTCTTGGGTACAGCCCACTGGGGCAGAGAAGGCCGAGCCCATTTGCCTAAATCTGGATTACTCTGAAGGGCCATGCCAGCATCAGAGCATCCTGACTCTGTATCAATTTAGGCCTCCATTGCCATTATATCATAATTTTGATCCAGGTAAAATGGGGTCCCCCTTTCAGGGTTCTTAGTCTCATTTATAGAAGAATTTAACAATGGATTCAAACAGAAGCTTTAGAAGAATTTTCTTTGAATTTAAGGAAAAACCCTCAGGGCAGGCAAATTGTAAATCTCAGCAGCTGCCCTTAGGAGGAGAATGGAGGGGAGAAGGAAAAAAGCCATAAAGTCATGCCTGTGTGGCACTGGCATGGAGGTCAGAGACGTGGCTGGCTAGCAGCTTTGTGGTGGAGAAGGGAAGGGAGATTAAGAGAAAAAGTAAGAAAGCCCAAAATGTTACGGCAGCCTAAAACATGCTTAGCAAACACGTAGAAAGACAAAAAGGAGAGGTTACACTTCTGAATTCTTCAGAAGGCTACATGTCGTGGCCTGGTCCATAAGCACTACGCTAGGGTCAGGGATTGCAGGCAGGAATAGCTTACCATCTCATTAATTCACAAAGTATTCCACCCATCATGACTTAAGGTGAATCTGCCTTCCTAGAGCTGGTCCTGTGACCTGGTGATTGAGCAGCAAAACGGGAGTTAAGGCTCTAGCCAGGCCAGAGATTCTTATTTTCTTAACTAGTTTTCTCTTTTGGGCTTTTGTTGCTAATGAAACAGAACTGTTGCTTCCTTTCTAAGATGCAGCCATGATGTCAAATCGTGGGGAAGATGGATGTTGCTGTGGGGTCAGGATAATGAGAAGTCCTGTTAAAATAAATCAAGTAAGCCCTTCATAATTATTATTACTGTGAAAAGTGAATGGTGAGCGAATTTATTTTATTTATATTCCTCTAGGAAGAGACTTCCAAGGATGTCACAAAATCCAGATGTGATTTTTAAACAGAAATAAATTCAACTACATAGAAACAAAACAAAACAAAACATACTGTGTACCTGAATAAGACTAGCATCAAAGTGGGGCTGGTCCACCCCACTGCTGAGCATACTAGCACTCACCCTTCTTCTCCTTTGGACCGATCTTTCCCAGCATGCCTTGGGCAGTAGCATCATCTGTATCCAAAATGCTTGACCTAACAGAGGAAACCACATTCTCACTTCCTGGAGGGTGTCTGCCACTTGCCAGCATATGTCAAGTGACTCTCGCTTTGTCTACAGAAACTGATTCTGCCTTCCTACCTGCTGCAAAGACCAAGGCCCTTTTAGCTGATCTAACTGCTTTAGTGTTGCTGTTGTACTTGCTGGAGGCCCAGTCCTGGTCCTAGCCAAGGACAAAGCAAAGGAAAAGTCTGCGGAGTTGGAAGAGGTGTGGGATGTGGCTTCTTTAATCACTTCAAAGCAGACTTTATTGTGAAATGGGGGAAATAAATGATTCTTAAACTGAAAAAATACACAATCAGCTGAGTGTGGTGGTGTATGCCTTTGATCCCAGCACTTAGGAGGCAGAGGTAGGCAGATCTCTATGAGATTAAGGCTAGTCTGGTCTACATAGTGAGTTTCAGGCCAGCTGGGGCTACAGGGAGACACTGTCTCATAGACACACACAAAACAAACAGACAGACAACAACCCAGAAGTCTGGGGACTATCTTAAGCTGTATTCCCAGCTGGTAGGATGGTTGAAGTGGGAGAATAACT
>NW_008358055.1:0-395 GCF_000622305.1 Nannospalax galili | reverse complement strand
TGTTTTTGCTACTAACACTGAGATGTTGGCGCATGTGTCTCTAATCTGTATTTATCTGCTATCTAGTCAAAATCAGTTGCACTTGGATCCTTGGCACCTGTGTATGTCAGGTAGATTTCAATGGTAATGTTTATCACCTCTACTAAATTAACATGACGTAAATTTTTATGGTTCCTCAGATCTTTTTTAAAGGTTAAAAACTCATTAAATTTTATGTCTTACAGGGCTTATACTGAGTTCAATATTGTATAACTGTATTAATTCAACTGTGAACCCAAAAATTTACAGCCACTTTTGAAAGACATGTATTCTTGCTCTGGAGTGTTACTGAATATGTTAAAGCTGGAATGAAATGGTTCTTCTAATCATGTGGTTATTAAATTTTAAAAAAATTT
>NW_008358054.1:0-240 GCF_000622305.1 Nannospalax galili | reverse complement strand
TTTCCTTATACCAAACTTTAGTCTCAATATTTCCTTGTTCAGGATTAAATCGTAAATCCTGTAAAAGGCAGCAGTGCATCCAGAGTTTGCATGCTATATTTGCCTTTTGTGGGAAACCAAGCCTCATTATTAATCACAAATGCAGGTCCAAATGGCATCATATTTGTACGTGGAACTCCTCTATCTTTGTATTTTCATTTTGTTTCAATAACATGATAATTCTGCTAAAGGAAGAGATTT
>NW_008358053.1:0-229 GCF_000622305.1 Nannospalax galili | reverse complement strand
TCCATTTATGTATCATGTAGGCATCTGACATCGATCTAACTTTCTATTTACACCTCTATGACCCATGTTCCTTCCATCCATCCATTGATCCATCCATCCATTTGTCTATGTATCTGTTAATGTACCTAATCATCTTTCACTCTCTCTCCATATCTGCTGTCTGGAGATGAAATTCAGTCCTGTGATTGCTAGGAAAATACACTGTTACAGAGCCACACCACAACTCAAT
>NW_008358052.1:0-665 GCF_000622305.1 Nannospalax galili | reverse complement strand
ACTATCTTCAGTGTTATGGTAAAGTGACATCAACAAGGGCTGCTACCGTGTCATATACCCCTGACAACACCTTTGAGCCCTTGGGCATTGCTGATAGGGTTAGAGGAGGATGACCACTTGCCCCCAGCACACCCATTTACTGTGGATCAGTGGCTCCACCTTGTGGCAAGAATGTGACACTGCAGGTTTCCAGTGTCTGCCCAGGGCTAGGCTACTAATACAATATGCCTGTTCTTGATAAAATGTAGGTTAAAGAACAGGTAAATTGGTATTGACACTTTTTTTGTTTACATCTTTATTTTGCCTTTATTAAAAAGGAATGATTTGGAAATTTAAAGAAAAGTTGAAAATATAATACAATTAATTTTTCTCCTGAGCCATTTGACAATACATTGTTAACATAATGCCACATTATGCTTGAATAATTAAGTGTGCACTTCTTACAAACAAGGACATTCTCCTACAAAACCTCAGTTTAGCTGTCAAAATCAAGGAAGTAACATTATATATTACTTTACCATCTAAGCCTTAGAAACTAGTAATGCTCTGTGTAGCAAAGGAACCAGTTAAGAATAATGTGTCTTGAATCTCCTTTATTCTTGACTTGCACATGACCTTATAATTTTTTAAAATTATTTATTTAATAACCACATACTTAGAAGAAG
>NW_008358051.1:566-734 GCF_000622305.1 Nannospalax galili | reverse complement strand
ATGCGTATTTTCTGCAGAGATAGAACAAAAGTCATATTATGTCTTTCTCAGAGCACTGTATCTTGTTGATGAAGACATAAATGGAATTGATTTTTAAAATTTCATTTCAAAATTGTTTATTTAATGTATAATTGACTTTTTATATTTATGCCATATTACTTGATAATG
>NW_008358051.1:0-196 GCF_000622305.1 Nannospalax galili | reverse complement strand
ATTTTCTCTTGTAGCTATAATTTTTTGACTGCAAAGAAAAGGAAGTGTCATTTTCTTTTTATTCTGGGAGATGTAATAAAAAAGTGCTGAATTTTGATAAAATATGCTTGCATTGGAATAAACATGGGATACAATCAACCAACACACTGCTTACCATTAACCAGGTTTAAAAATATTAATCTAATTTTGCATTAAT
>NW_008358050.1:5173-6027 GCF_000622305.1 Nannospalax galili | reverse complement strand
ATGGCACAGGGCCAAAACCAGGAGCAGAGAACAGCAGGGGAGATGAAAGGGCGAATGAGGCTGTGGGAGTCAAGGTGCGGAGCACTCAGTGATAGACCCACCCTAAGAGGCCTGAGTATAAGAGAGCAGGCCAGTAGGGTTAGCAGGTTGTGCAGGTCCAGGGAAGCAGAGAGAGGTGAAGGCAGAGCCAGGTCCAGAAACAGTGTTCCTGGGGCCCAAGGAAGGCACCAACCCGGTCCAGGTGAAAAGGATCAGGAAGCAGCACTGGCTCCCCAGGTGTCTGGGGTCCAAAGACTAGGAATGGCACAGGGCCCAACTAGGAGTAGAGAATAGCAGGGGAGATGGAAGGGTGAACGTGGCTGGGGGAGTCAAGGTGCGGAGGACTGCGCGATAGACTTATCCCAAGAGAGGCCTGAGGGCAGGAGAACAGGCCAGGAGAGTTGAGTCTTGGAGTTTTTAAAAAATTTCATGGAAGTGTCTGGGCACCATGAAGAACATGTTTATGTTTTATCGTGTTTCTCCATTTCCACTTGTTAGAGGATTTATCCATTTTCATTATTTTTGGTTTCATTTCAGACACCCATTCATGCATAATGCTGTAGCTGGAATCTTAAAGTTGCATTTCCATAGCTGAATTGTGGAACAGTAATAGAATTCACCATATGAAAACTGAAAAAAATTCGTATGAATTCTAATGAGCCTGTCAGAAAACAAAAATTGGGAAATAATTTGAAGAGTCTGCTCTTTTTGTGAATATTATTAGTGGACCACAGTGTTGTATTACAAATCTGGTACTTTCTAAAGAGTCCAGGAAGCATCATGTGCCTCTTTCTCATACACAGGCCTTGCTGTGC
>NW_008358050.1:0-1257 GCF_000622305.1 Nannospalax galili | reverse complement strand
GATATTAATGTTACCAACCACTGCGTTTTTTTTGTTTTTTGGGTTTTTTTTTGGTCTTTTTGAGACAGGGTTTCCCTGTAGCCCCAGGTGTCCGGGAACTCGCTATGTAGACCAGGCTTGCCTTGAACTCACAGAGAACAACCTGCCACTGCCTCCAAGTGCTGGGATTAAAAGCATGTGCCACCATGCCCGGCTACAAATGAGTTTTTGCAGGCTGTTCAGTTATTTATTGTGAAATCGAGAGTTGTGTCGGTGCATGCCTTTATTCCCAGCACTAGGGAAGCAGAGGCAGACAGATCTATGTGAAATTGAGGACAACCTATGTAGATTGTTCCAGGCCAGATGGGGCTATAGAGAGAGTCTGTCTCAGAAAGATCAGAAAAAAAAGATAAAGAATGCACAGAACAAATGTCCCACATTACTCTTCCCATTGAATACTTGACCCATCTCTCTGTTTTTGCCATTCAGCCATTCAACATGCTTTGGAAAAGTGGGTGGCTACACATTATGTCCTGTATTGTTCTTATAAGGAGTTTCAGAATGATTATAGGTTTCTTGTTTTTTGGTTTTTTGTTTTGTTTTGTTTTGTTTTTTGAGACAGTGTCTCTCTGTAGCCCAAGCTGGCCTGGAACTCGCTATGTAAACCTGTAGACCATCCTGGACTTGAACTCATAGAAATCTGCCTGACTCTGCCTCCCGAGTGCTGGGATTAAAAGTCTGTGCCACCATGCTCAGCTTATTATAGGTTTTGTTTTTTTTTAATGAACAAATATTAATCTGGAAAAATAACAATCATCATATCCAAATAAAAAGCACAAAAATCACATGCACCCTTTTACAGCACAATGTTTTTTTAAGTTTATATTGAAATAATTTTACACATCATATTTTATCTCAGGTGCCACTTCTGAGAGCCCATAATAAATGATTCAATATATTAGTGTTTTTCTTTAAAAATATTACCATTATTTCCCTTTATTGCCAAGATTCCTTGTATAACCCTCCCTTCCCTCTCCCATATATATAACCCCATTTTTATCGATATCTCCCTTAATAAATCGTGTTTCTTACTGCTCTTCTCTCTCAGGTTCTTTCTTTTCCTTTACCTCCCTGGTTACTTTTCAATATCCTGGTTCCTGTAGTTATATCCATATCTCTTCACTGTTGCATGGCATGGGTACACTCACATACATGCAGGCAATACAGTCTTACACATAAAACAAAAATAATAAATAAAATATTTAAAAATATATAATC
>NW_008358049.1:7178-7607 GCF_000622305.1 Nannospalax galili | reverse complement strand
TTTTTTCACATTAGAGCTGGAGATCATGCCTGGTGCCCTGACCACAGAAGTCAAAGGGTCAGTTTTTGGGCTGCAGACCTGGCCCAATGGGGAGGAGTATCAGTACAGCTCGATACAGCAGAGTCCTTCTTGAACAATGGGAATGCTTTAAGTAAAAGAATGTAGGAAGGTTTTTAAAAACCCACACAGCAAAATCCAAGATATACAAGTCCCATCACAGAAAGACAAGAAACCATGAGAAAATCAAGGCAGCATGACCCCACAAAATCATCATTCCAACAGTAAGGGATCCAATGAGCATGAACTTGATGAAATCACAGAAAAAGAATTCAAAACCATGATTACAGCCATGTTTGAAAGAATAAGAGAGGACTTGAATAAACTGAAGGAACACAGGTACAAACAAACACATGAATGAAATAAGAAATT
>NW_008358049.1:2666-6097 GCF_000622305.1 Nannospalax galili | reverse complement strand
ACAAGATTGAAAAGCCATAAATCAAATTAGCCAAGTGAAAGACAAAGTAGAGAGATTACAATAGACATCAATTAAATTTGGAGAATGAATTGGTTTTAATTTTTTTTCATTTATATAAAACTGGAGCATTCAAATGAAATGGACAAATTTGTAGATGCATATTACCTACCAGAACTAAACAAAAATGACAGAAACAACATCACTGAATCTATAATCAGCAATGTGAAGAAAGCAGTAACAAAAATCAAATCCAAGCCCAGGTGAGTTTCATATTGAATTCTACCATACTTTCAAGGAGAACTTAGACCATCACTATGAAAATGATTCCATAGGACAGAGTGAAGGAACATGACAAAACTTAATTTATGAAATCACTTTTATCCTTCTACCTCAACCAGATAATGTCATAGCAACAAAGAAAATTAGATCTGATGGTTCTCATCTCTGCTATTTTCCTGGAGCTGGTACCTGAATAAGTTAATTGATAATTTATGATTTACTCTTTATAAATGAGGAATATATTATTAGCTTAAAAATGTGAAGCAAGATAAGAAGGTAAAAGGGCCAATACATCAGAGGTCCAGAATGACATGGCATCTATGCAGTATTTATTTCACATAATTGTCATTGCTACTTGTTCTATAAGGAGAATGATCCACAACAGCCTGTTTTCAGTTTCACATTTGTGAGCTTCCCAAGTGCACAGAAAGCAGGAAAAAAGGATGAAACAGCCAACAGCAGAAAGACAGGGGAACACCAGATCAGACTTTCACATACTCAGCATACATCCAATAGGTTGGCCTTGGGAACCAAGGGGAACCAAGGGGAACCAAGGGGAACATGGAGGGTCTGACAGATAAAGAGGGTCTCAGGCAGATTGCTTTCTCCTGGGTGAGACTTCCAACCATTTGCCCCCACCACAGGCATGTTTATATCAATGGAGAAACAGTAGCTAAGTCTCTCTTCCTGTGAGAAGTTCCCTGGGAAGGATTTTCCCCGAGCTGTGTCCATGGACACAGTGTTTTTACTGTCATGATTTTTTGTCGTATTCTTAAGGACAAGGTATTTTCACTATTGGGATGTTTTTCTGTCCTCATTTCTCCTTCTCACAGGGCCAGGGGACCAGGAAATCCACAGAAAACTGTCTCTGAGGACACTACAAGACAAATATGTTTGAGTGTGAAGTAGCAGGGCCAATCTCACCTCCAATGTCACCTCCATTCAGTTCAACAGCACATGTGAATTTACTAATATAAGGTATATTACATTATTATAAATTATTTATACTAGTATATGGAAAGTGAAATAAAAATAAAGATACAAGACAGAAACAGAAATATACCCAAAGTAGAAGTAGCAGGGCCAATCTCACCTCCAATGTCACCTCCATTCAGTTCAACAGCACATGTGAATTTACTAATATAAGGTATATTACATTATTATAAATTATTTATACTAGTATATGGAAAGTGAAATAAAAATAAAGATACAAGACAGAAACAGAAATATACCCAAAGTATGTAAGGATAAATAGTTTCAATAAAGTTAGAAAGTACATTGATTTAGGAAATGGCAATAGGCAGTTCTCTTGTAAGGTCTATGAACTCTCCAGCCACAGGGAGATACCTAGACTTACAGTTCCATGCACAAATTTCCTCCTGTTGAACAGATTTTAAATTGAATTAGAAAGCTGTTGGCTATATCCAAGATAAAAGTGCCACTATTGCATAATTGGAGATATCTTGCCAAGCCATCTATTATGGTTTGTATGCTTTACAGCTGGGCAGGATTATTTTTACCCTTTTAAAAAATTAAATTTTTAGCTGGGCTTGGTGGCACATGCCTATAGTCCCAGGACTTGGGACTACAAGTTCAAGGCCAGCCTGGTCTACATAGTGAGTTCTAGGCTGGCTGGTGCTACAAGGAGACCCTGTTTCAAAAAGACCAAAAACAAACAAACAAACAAACAAACAACAACAACAACAAAAAACTTGGAGGCTGTTGGTTAAGTGAGAAAAAGGCTCTTAATTGAAAGTTTGGGGAGTGTATCTTGCATGGATTGGTGACCTTACATACCAGAGGAGTGTATGGGAAAACTATTGGAGAACCAGAGATGGGGGGAAAAATCTAGGAAGAATGGCGTGGTTAAGGGTGACAGCCACAGCAGACCTCCTTTGAAGATCATTCTGCGAAAATGCTCACAACCCAGCCCATCCCAAATGTTCCTTCGTGTAAAACAGCCAAAAGAAGAATTTGAGCAGCAGAGATGGCTCAGCTGTGAAGTGTTTGCATGCAAACAAGAGCACCTGAGGTTGAGCCCCAGCACCTGTATAAAACTCAGTGTGTGCTGGCACACCCCTGTGATCTCAGCGCTGAGAAGGTGAAGGTAGGAGCATCCCCGCCACTTGCTGGCCAGTCACCTTAGGCCAATAAGCACAAGGCCCCAGTGAGAGACCTTGTTTTAAAAACAAGGTAGACATGGCCTGGAGAGATGGCTCAGCAGTTAAGAGCATTGACTGACTGCTCTTGCAGAGGACCTGGGTTCAAATCCCAGCACCTATGTGGCAGCTAACAACTGTCCATAACTCCAGTTGCAGGGGAATCTAATGTCCTTTTCTGACCTCTACAGGCACTGTATGCCACGGGTGCACTTACATACATGCAGGCAATATACACATACACATAAAAAAATCTTAAAAACCAACAAGGTGGATGGTTCTTAAGGAATGACATCTGAGGTTGATCTCTGGCTTCCACATGCATGTACACATACATGTATGCACACACACACACAAATATCCACATCAATATCCACACAGATGAGTAATAAACATGTTTTAAATTACAACTTAAAAGATCTCTACTTCCTGATGTTAGACTGGTCCTCAGTCTGTAATCTCCATTTGCTCCTCTGTTTTCTTCACCTTCTGTCAGACATGGGACAAAATGAGATGTGATATGACTCTTCTCCATGGTTTCCTGAGGGAGAGGATGCTATAATCAGGGTGACCTGCTTGGGCCCCACCCATGGAGCTGAGGCCAAACTGCATTCTAGCTTTTCCGGTGATGTAGACATGTCAATTTTTAACTTTCATGGGCCAGTGATCAGGAATCTGTTTTCATATGAAGCTTGCAGGTGAGGGTGGTGGACCATAACATAGATCTGTGATAGCAGACATCCTTTTCGTAGCTCTTGAATGACCCCAAGTAAAGTTGAAGTCACACAGGCTACAAACACACTCTACAGAAACAAAAAACCAAGAACATGTGATGTTTGGCTTTCTGGTTCTGGGTTAACTCACTCAGGACGTTCATTCCCAATTCCATTAATTTACTTACAAATTTCATAATGTTATATTTTTAAGACCTAAATACTATTCCATTGTGTATACCTACTATACCTTCACTACCCATTGATGGACATTTAGATT
>NW_008358049.1:0-349 GCF_000622305.1 Nannospalax galili | reverse complement strand
CTGCATCTCTGGGATAAAGCCAACTTGATCATGGTGGATGATCTTTTTGATGTGTTTTTACATCTTCTTTGTTTTTTTTTTGAGAATTTTTGCATCTATATTCACCGAATAGTTTGACCTATAATTTTCCTTTTTCAGGTTGGATTTTTACCTGATTTGGGTATAGGAGTAATACTGGATTCATGGAAATAATTTGGAACCCCTTCACTTACGGACTTGTACATAATGAACAGCAAGATATTGCATGTGTTGTGCTGTTTTCCCTCCTCTGTGCCTAGTTTTATTCGCAGGCTGAAACGTTTTCTTTTGGTTACATCTCCTAGAGATTGGTAAGACTGGAAGGAATCAA
>NW_008358048.1:10785-14652 GCF_000622305.1 Nannospalax galili | reverse complement strand
AAACATACACATGGAACCTTTATCAAATATATATATATATATAATATCCAGCACAGCGGTCATTTTGGGACTTTACAATTATTTGAGTAATACTTCCATTTGATAAGAATGAAAAACAATTAGAAAAGAACTTACTTAGAATTAACTTTGGATATGAGTTGTAATCCACATATGCACAAAGAAATCATCTTGATTTATAAAGTTTACATTTAATTTAGGATATCAAGATTTGTGAAAAAGAAACTGGCCTCTGAGAGGAGATGTTTTGCCAACTCAAAGCCTGGACTGATTTCCTTTTACAGATCATTAAAAGGCCCCCAAAGTAAGATTTTATAACAAACAGTCTGATCATCCCATAATAATCATAGAACCGTATCATATCCCATAGTCCCATTTGAATCACAGGAAAATATTTATGCATAAGAACAGATGGTTTAATAGCTCAACATAATATTTAAAGGAAAAGCACAATACCTTACCCACTGTCTCAATTAGTCCTGAATAAATGTTAATGAGATTTCACTTAATCATTATACTTAGCTTCTAGCAAAGAAAGCAAAACATTCTATTTACCACCATTAATTCATTATTTAAGCCTCTGCTCAATGATTTGATGTAGTTATCTACAGAAGTGGTGTTGTTCACAGAGGAGGGTGCAGACCTGCTTGAGCTCCTGCTCTGTCACTCTTATGCACTCATGTGGCATGCATTCTCTAAAGGTTAGTCATGGCTGGCACACCTTATTGCCATGTTAAATTCACTTCTAGAAAATCACAAGCCAAGCCTGTGCTCAGCTTGTAGTGCTTTAAAACCTATCAAATACATTGCTACTATTAAAAAGTAATAGATTACACATAGATATGTAACTTTGTTAAAAGAGAAAAAAATAGAAGGGCAATACAATGCAGTGATTAAGACATAGCTCTAGGCAATCACAATGGCTGGGGGTCAAAGCACTTGTAATGATGAATAATAACAATATTCACCCCAGTGTTTTTATTGAGAGGATTATGTGAATCATCACACATAAAGTGATGAGACCAACGCACAGAGAATGTTCTACATAAGCGTTTAGTGTTATTATTATCCAGACACATTGGACTCCATTTTCTGACTCATCCCTTTAGGGGGAAGTCTTCAATATCTTGTTTGCACTATCTTTATTCAGCTGATCTTACTCAGACCATGACCCCTCAAATGAGAATATACCAGCACTCAGTGCTTTGAATTTGACTGGAGTTCACCATAGAATCATCCACTTACCCCACATTTACTGAACACCAACTAACTATGAATTAGGCAACTCTGTATTGGGCTCTGTCCATAAAACCTCAAAAAAGTTGCATTAAAAAGGATAAGCAAGGCTCATTAGACTCAGAGGTCATGAGGTAGGAAATAGTTTTCTCTCTTCAGCATGCCATTTACACTGAGGTAGCCACATCAATGTGCCAGGGGATAGGGTAGTGGTGGAACATAATGGATCAAGAGGGCGCTTTCAAAGGAAGATGCAGAAAAGGTTAAATCAAACAGAAAGTCAAACACACACAACAGTTCCTTGAAATCTCAACTTAATTGGCCAAATAAACAGAACTGAAGTGGGGAGAGGCAGCAAGAGATAAACAGTGCAGAACCCTGCACCATGTGATCTGGCTTGAACTTCTACTGCCTTTTTTCAACTCACACTTTATGAAATAATTTGAGCACAAACTTCCTATGTCTATGCTGTCTGAGTCATCTACAAGCTTGGTCAGGACTCAGCACGACTGGACCTGTCTGCACTTCCTTCACATCCAACAAGCCAATGCCACTGAATATTTTATTTCAAATTACAAACATCTCTTTGCTAAACATTAAAAAATTGATATTTTTCATGTTGTCTATACCTATTCTTGAATCTCACAAAGGAAGTATTTACTATAATAATTTAAAAATATATTTATTTTTCCATGTGTATTTGTTTGTGCATGGGGCGATAAACATGCATGTTTATGTGTGTGTGTGTCGCTCTTCTGTGTAGGGCAGAAGACGACCTCATTGTCATCCTCAGGTATCATGTCCACCTCCTTTTAGGTAGGGTTTCTTATTGGCCTGGAGCTCATCAATTAGACTATGCTGTCTACCCAGCAAATCCCAAGAATCTTCCTGTGTCTGTCTTTATAGTGCTGGGATTCAAGCACACGCTACTACACCCAGCATTTTTATATGGCTTCTGAGGCTAGAACTCAAGTCATCATGCTTGTGAGGCAAGCACTTTATTAAGCGAGCCATCTTCCTAGCTCTAATTTCATTCGTATCAAAATAGTATGTCTATACAATTTAGTCAGAATTTCTACATAAGCAAGTCCTTAATTTCTTGTTTTCCCAGACGTAAATACAGATAACTCCAGACTTAAAAGTAATTCACTTACAAGTTTTTAGACTTGATAGTGAAAACTATTTCTTTCAAGTGAAGCTGTACTTGAATTTTGATCTTGTGTTGAGGCTAGCAATATTTGGCATAACATCTCTTGTGATACTGAGACAGCCATAGCCCCTGGCCATAGCTCCTGGTGAGTTATGAGTTTAAGGAGATAAGCAACCTGTACTACAGTACAGTACAGTATTGCTATGTTGTATGTCATGTTAGGTGCTGTCAATGCATTTCCAACTTGCGGTTTCTACTTATAATCAGTGTACTCGGGGCAGAACTCCATATTTTTTGACAAACAGTCCTTCAGTTTCTTTGGTTGATTTAATTTGTTATAATAGAATTATGTCACCCTATTATTTCTCAATATTAGTCATTTTCTGTTTACTTTGCACTATAAAACACGAGGGGCTGTTTTCCCTTCAATATCATCACCACACTAATGTACCTTTCTTATCTTGCCCTTCTTCCAAAACAATTTATTACAAATAATCTTTGCACAATCTCTGTTTGGTATTTACTTTAGCATTACTGTGTTAACAGTATATAGAAACAAACATAGCATTTGATTTATATGCTTTTCTGGAGAATATGTTTTCTCTTCAGTTACCTGTCGTCTTGGTGTTTTGTTGACTTAATTTTGAGTTTATGACTAGTTTAGCTTCCCAGACTTTCCACTTTATCTAAATCTCTCAAAAATGTTAAATATTCTCAGGAATTATACTAGACCTTTCTGAGATATCTAAACATGTTTCTTTCTGAGTTTGCTACATAGATAGATCCGGAGACACTCCGAGACCATCTCTACTTCTCACTTGTATCCTTGAGCCACGCATTCCGGGCCAACTCTCCCTTTTTGGTTTTATTTTCTCTCACTTTTGGTGACACACATTTTTTAGTAGCTTCCTAAGAAAGAATTCATGGAGAGAGTGGAAGTTTTTGAGAGCTGTATAGTGTAAAATGACTTTTTATACCATCATGTTTAATTGACGGCTTTACTGGGTAAAGACTTCTAGAATGTTGAAAGCATTCTTCCCTGATTTCACTGCTTTCTACTTTCCACGGTTGCTGTGAAAAGCCTGAAGCCTTTCTGATTATCTTATTATTTCATTATTCCTACACAGTCTTATGAAGTCTCCTATGCAGTGCCCTGCCCCTGGAACTCTACAGGATCACCTCTTTGTTCAGCATTCTGTGATCTGAGGATGACATGTTTTGGGATGGGTCTGTTTTCACCTACAGGTTCTGGACCCATCTCCATCAGTTTAGAGACATATCCATCAATTCTAGGGCATTTCATAAAATTATTTATGTTCTCTCTTTTCTTTCTGAAATGCCTGTTGTGTGGAGGCTGTATCCTTTGGAATCATCTTGTATAATTTCCTTACCCATTCTAGATTCATTATTTCCTTGTTATTTTTTTTGTTTCCAAAAATTCTTGACATTATTTTCCAGTTTTT
>NW_008358048.1:3677-8056 GCF_000622305.1 Nannospalax galili | reverse complement strand
ACTTTGAATGCTGTTTCTTGGGAGCTGTCCACCTTGGTTTTTGAGACAGGGTTTCTCACTGGCCTAGCATTAGGCTATGCTGCCTGGGCACTGAGCCTTGGGTATATGTCTGCTGGTCTCAGCTCCCCAGCTCTGGGATTACAAGCGTGTGCTACCATGCCTGGATTTTTACACAGGTTCTGTGATCAAGCTCATGTCCTTGCACCTTTGTGACAAACACTTTCCCGACTGAGCTATCTTCCCTGCTCTATGTTTTTTGAAAAAAATTGGTAAAATTGTCTTTGTAAAAATTTTAAGAATGTCTATTTATATAAAATACCCAAAGAAAGACCATGTTCTCAATTGAAATGTGAAATTAAAACAGTTGTAGCAGTGGTGATAGAAGCTCTTGACAAGGAATACCCACTCTCAGGCAAATCGCTAATCAGGGTGCATATTCATAAAACTTAGTTTAGGATTAGAGCACGATAGATACCTAGAGTGCGTCAATCAAGTGAAGGCAGAAGAATGCAAAAAGGAAGTACAGGCAGGGTCTCTGTGTACTCTGGGTGGTTACAAATGCTCAGAGACATCACGTTAGGAACCTGTTTTCATGAGGAAGAAATTGAACTGAACGGAGTAAACAGAATGAATGTTAACAGTCGTAAAGTTTCAAGGAGTTGGCAAAAGGAACATCGGGCCTCAAGTTAATTTTGGAATTGTAAATTCTGATGTAATTCTGCCTCAATCTTAGCAGCCAGAGTTGTTGACAGAATAATGACTCACTCCCTTTGCTTTATCGTGACCATTCTAAGGAGGACAAATAACTGAATTAAAGGCATAAACAATGTTAGGAACAACTAAAACTGGGCTGGAATATCCAAAATCTCGCTTTGTCTTTCTGCTTCTCCCTCAGAAGGTTACTTGTATGGGTGGGAGGGTGACATGTCTCATGGCTTCTAATTCTTTACAGTGGCCATGGCACGTAGCGGCACTCATCTCAGTATTGCTGTAGAGATGTGTGGTTTAATAGTTATAAAGAAGAAAGCAGTTTCTGTTAAATTTCTATCATTAAAGTGGAATTGGACAGCCCCATTTCATACTATTCAATTGGGGACTCTTTATTTATTTTTGCCTTAACAACTGACGTAAACACTGTCCAGCAGTGCACTGAGGCACTTTATGTACTCTCATCATTTTTTCTCGAAGGGACCTCCCTTTGGTCACAGTCACCGTCTCTGTGTCTCCTCTAGCCCTTATGCACTGACCACTTGCTTCATTTTCTTGGGAGTATTTATGGATGAATTGAGTTTGTATATTTTAAAATAACAAAATAATCTCAATCTCTGTGCTATTTAAGAGAGGTCCGTTGAAATTAAAAATTTCAAAGTCAGTTTACCGAAGCAGTTATAACACTAGAGCCTGGGGAAGGAAGAGAATTAGACACATTTATATAATTCTACTTCCTTTTTGTTTGGTTACCCAGACCAGCTACTATGAAGAATCCAGGAATTTACTTAAGAAACATTGTTTGAGTCTTGTGAATGGATTACAGATGCATAGTGGATACACAGATAGTCTTGGCTGCCCCTCCTCACAAGGATCAGGAAGTGTTGCAGAAGAGGGGTCAGAAAGAATGTAAGAGCCAGAGGATGGGGAGGCACTGGGAAATGCTGTCCTTTGGACATGACACTGCTACTTCACACATGAGCTTGCAGCAGTTGTGGCTACCTGCGCAAAATCAGGGCAGTTAAAAAATCTCAGCATGGATAGAGAGGGGCTACTGAGGCCTGACCCCTAGCTGAGGCACTGTGGGCAGCTGATGGCTGACAACAGAGAGTTACATTTGAGGGGAAGAGGTGGTCACTGCCAAGTTTCCCATGCCCCAGTGGATGACACCATACCCATGCACGTATGGGCAGTAGTAATTGAACTCAGTGGGTTTAATAATAAAGTAATAATAATAATAATGATATGAGTTTAGGGGGGAGATGTGTTGGGAAGTACAAGGGGGACTATTGGGTGGGGAGGTGGATATGATCAAGATATATAGTATACATGCATGAAATTTTCAAAGAAATCAAAAATATTAAGCAAGTAATAAAAGTGCTTTTGCATTAATTAGATTATTGCTCTATTATTTTTATTAAGCAGAAAACAAAAATGTGGAGAATCTTTATGCATATTTCTGGCACCTAAGTATTCATCTAATGATTTACATATTTGCATGTAAGACATATTCAGAACTTATCACTTGTTAGGTAGTATTCAGGGTATATAAACTTGTCATTTTACTTAAGACTTAACTGAATCCTTCCTAGAAATACTTGCTTTTATTTTATTTTATTTTGTTCTTTCTTCTTTTGTTATGTGCATGTATGAATTCATGTGTATGTGCACATGTGTGTGCACATGCATGTGAGGCCATATGTTGACATCAGATGTCTTCCTCAATCACTTTCCACCATATTTTTTGAGACGGTCTCTCGCTGAACCTGGAGCTCATCAACTTGGCTAGACTGGCTTGTCAGCAAGCCCCAGGGATCCTTTTGTCTCCACCTCCCTAGTCTGGGATTACAGGTGTGTGCTGCTCTAGCTCTGGGTACTTGGGGTTGGAATGTAGATCCGCATGCTTACCTGGCAAGCACTTTACCCACTGAGTTATCTCTTAGCCTTTTGCTTCCATTTTACTGATAAAGAAATACATTATCAGAGAAAGCTGAAGGAACTTGTTCTACTTACAAGGTGTTGGCTGTGCAACTGGCTCCATAGTTTTCTATGGTAACATTGAAACTGGGCAAGGAAATTTAAAATGTTTGCCATACTTGTTGTAAATCATCTGACAAAAGAATTTTCTAGCATCTTCTTAAAATTCTATACTTTAAAATTAATCAATGTTGGGGCTGGAGAGATGGCTCATCAGTTAAAAGCACTGGATGGTCTTGCAGAGGACCCAAGTTTGGTTCCCAGAACCCACATGGTGGCTAATAACCATTCGTAACTCCAGTTCCAGAGGATCCAAAGCCCTCTTCTGATCTCTGTGGGCATTGCACGACATGAGTGCACTTACGTATATGCAGGCAATGCACTCATACACATAAAACAAAAATAATAAATAAAATATTTAAAAATTAATCAGTTTTACTTACAACTTATGGTTATTCCAAGTTCCACATTATGCTTCTTAGGGAGCTTTACATGAAATGTTCCACTGCTTGGGATGACAGACTCTGTAATTTCAAAACAGAAAAGAATGTTTATAAACCATGGGAAAGACTAGATGCTGTATAGCGATATTCTCTGAACTAAAAATTGCATCCTAGAGGGAGGCTCATTAAACATCAGAGGTTCAAACTTGAAACATTCCATCCTAGAGGGAGACTCATTAAACATCAGAGGTTCAAACTTGAAACATTCCATCCTAGAGGGAGACTCATTAAGAATCGGAAGATAGGGCCTGAGAGATGGCCCATCAGTTAAGTGCACTGGCTGCTCTTCCAGGACCCAGGTTTGGTTCCCAGCACACACAAGGCAGCTAACAACCCTCATATGTAACTCCAGTTCCAGGGGATCTGAAGCCCTCTCCTGACTTCCTTGAGCATTGCATGACATGGGTACACTGACATACATGCAGGCAATATACTTATACACAGAAAAATTTACTCCAAAGACAACTCACAAGCCTCAGGAAGTCCCTAAAACTTCCTGAGCTGCCAAAGCTCCTAGCTCCCCAAGGTAATATGAACAGTAAGGACTACTGTGGACAGACAACATTCAGGCATGTCCAGCTGGATGAAAGCAGTGCAGACTACTCCTGGGTTGCAATTTTGGTAAGCTGGTATCCATGCTGGAGTAGGCTTTTCAGTGATAGTGCTGCCTTTGAGTTGCTTGTAAAGAATGGGATCTACCTCTAGGTGGAGACATGCCCTTATTTCCTCCCTTAAAGGCTAATCGAAGCAGTGGGCAGCAGGTCAGGGATCTGGCTAGGGGGCCACACCTAGGAAGGTGTGTTGACCTTAAAACGATGTGTTTTTCCTTCCCAGAGTCCCTGCCCTCTAGTGTGGTCCCCATAAGCCATCCTGAGGTTCTGCTTGGTGTGCCCCTTAGCAGTGCCTCATCTTCCTCTTCTTCCTTGTCCTTTTCTTCCTCTTTCTCTTCCTCCTCCTCCTTCTCCTGCTCCTCCTTTTTTTGGATGCTGGCTAGAGCCTAAATATGACTTCAAATTCCTTAACTAAGGCTTTGGGCCTCCTTGCTCGTTTTCTTTCTTTTCTTTTTCTTTTTTTAAAAAATTATTTTAGAATAAAGGCACATGCCTTTAATCCAGCACTGGGGAGGCAGAGGCAGGCAGATCTCTGTGAGTTCAAGGACAGCCTGGTCTACATAGTGAGTCCTGCCCTGTC
>NW_008358048.1:0-1500 GCF_000622305.1 Nannospalax galili | reverse complement strand
AACCCCAGCACTGACCATATGCTGTTTCCTCCTATTTGTATTTCCCAGAGTTACAATTTAGCAATTTTTTCATTCACTGTTTGAAGCTATCTAGGGAAATAGGTTTCAGAAGAGATGTCAGTTTCCTGTGGTAACTGTTGGTTGGGGATGGAGACAGCAAAGTGCCTTAATTAATAATTTCAACAGGAATGACATTTGAAGTATTTCATGATCAAAATGTCAGGGGCCACTACCATGCTAAGTTGTTGGCCATAGAACCAGAATACAGGGACCCAGGAGGCTGCAAGCTCACCAAGGATGACCCTTGAGGCAATGGATCCTAGTGGGTTCTAGGAGGTCTCTGAGATGACCAAGGGTCCCTGAAACAGGTTGATGCTGATCTTGGTCACTGGCCGTTCAGTGTAGGAATAAATTAGCACTATAGCAACAGAGAGAGAATTGATGTGTGTACTGCTGAGTTGCAACCCATCATAAGACTAGATTGGTTTTACAAAGACCCTACTAATACCCAAGACAGAAAGCAATTGCTATACCTTCTCAAGTAGATTCTTAAAATTCCTGTAACATCCTGGAAGACCTTAATTAGTGATAAATGGGAATTAGCCTCTGTGAAGGATGGAATGTATTCACACTAAGTTGCTAAAAACCATAATCCCTTCAAGGGGGTTTTAGAAAACCTGGGAGCTGTATTAAACATCAGCGGAAGGGGAGGGCTGTGGGATGACCCAACTAATCTCCTCTTAGTGTGTTATCAGCTTGACTAAAGCCTAACTCTCCCTCCAGTAGGGGAAGACCTCACTATAGTAGCGGGATGCCGGTAGAACTGTCAGGCCCTCAGGTACCCAGTCCAACTTGTTAATCGCATGTCTAACACATATTGTGCCTCTGTACAGCAGAGGTAAAAGGTAGGACCAGGCTCATGGCAAGTTAAGAGTCCTCTTTTTTTGTTCTGCCTTAAATTGTTCTTGGCCTTTTGCCCTTTCTCTTGGGAAGTTTAGGCAGTAAACTTTTCACAAGACCAGAATCTTATCTTCCAATTTGGAATGTTCACCATAGAGCGTTAAACTAGAGCACGCAATAAAAATGTTATTTCCCTCAGCTCCTCTAGGCTTCCAGAAAGCCACCTGTAAAAATGACCCCCAAATTGTCTTTCTGCGCCAGTGCTTCCGCAAGGCCTTCCCTCCCTCCTGGCATCCTCCTTCCATTCTGCTCTTGCTCAGAGGAGTTAGAGAATCTGCTGACTTTCCTTCAACTCCTAAACTTTCTCTGGGACCAGGCCTGTGTCACAGATTGACTTGACCTCTTTGGCTTCTCTGCTACTCTCAGTGACTACTCTGTTTGCCAGGAAGTGAACCCACATCTATTTATTTATTTATTTATTTATTTATTTATTTATTTGCTTACTCATTACGAATATGTATCTTTTCCTTTTTTTTCTTTCTTTTTTTTAAAATCTTCTTGAGACAGTGTCTCCTGTAGCACCAGCTGTCCTAGAACTCA
>NW_008358047.1:0-261 GCF_000622305.1 Nannospalax galili | reverse complement strand
AAGAAAAATCCTCCTAGGTAGGCGGCAGGTCTGCATACTGCCCAGGGGCCCATCATCTTCTGTGTAAACCTGTTTCTTCCTGGTCTTCAGGGGCGCTGGTTTCATGCCAGCTCGCCACCTGCCCCCTCCACAGAAGAGGATCCTAACCTGTGGATCATTGCTATTTTTGCAGCTAGAGATGGGCTCAAGAGAGTTGAACTTGTGCTGGGAGGAGGAGGTGAGTTTGTTGAACTTCTCAGCCTTCTGTTATGGAAGTGCCGG
>NW_008358046.1:0-368 GCF_000622305.1 Nannospalax galili | reverse complement strand
GCCAAATACACATAGCTGGAGAGGTCATAGATCTTAGAGAAAACCCCAGGGATCTCATATCCCTAGAACAATGTAATTTCTTATTATGTACAAAATATGGATCCTTAAGTTTACAGAAAAAACTTTTTTAGGCCAGGTGTGGTAGCACACACCTGTAGTCCCAGCACTTGGGAGGCAGAGGCAGGCGGATGTCTGTGAGTTCAAGGCCAGCCTGCTCTACATAGTGAGTTCCAGGACAGCTAGGGCTACAGGGAGACCCTGCTTCAAAAAGAAAAAAAAAGTGACTTTTTAGAATCTCTTCTGACTAATTTTGTTTCGAAGTTTGTTTTGTCAGGTGTTGGAACAGTGACATGAGCTACCCTTTTCTA
>NW_008358045.1:0-220 GCF_000622305.1 Nannospalax galili | reverse complement strand
TGAATTGAGCTGAGCCATCACAAGTGTGGACATATCTTTTTGGTTTCTCATATGCCCCTGGGTATACTATCACTGAAGCTCCAAATCTGTCCCTGTCAGTGAAAACATTATAGGCTTTTACTAATGGCTCCTTGACAAAGAGCGGGGGGGGGCAGCATCCCAACAGAAAGCACAAAAGGAGATCACCCATTTATGAGGGCCATAATGACAGTCCAAATTT
>NW_008358044.1:0-381 GCF_000622305.1 Nannospalax galili | reverse complement strand
TAGGCTGAAGGAATTCATGTCCACAAAACCAGCCCTTGAGAGAGTTCTGGAGGCAATACAAAGAGCTGAAGAAAGGAATGACTGTATCCAAGAGGTTGTGGAAAGAAATTCAATGAAAGTATAACTGTGGAAAAGTACTGCTATATCAAGAATGTAAACAGAAATAAAAATGACAGGATTCAATACTTATCTTTCATTAATAACTTTAAACATTAACAGACTGAAATTCCCAGTCAAAAGACACAGACTAGGTGAATGGATTAAGAAACAAAACCCATCTATTTGTTGTCTGCAAGAAACCCATGTCACTTTCAAGGACAGACACTATCGTAAAGTGAAAGGATGGAAAAATATATACCAAGCAAATGGTACTAAGAAAAA
>NW_008358043.1:0-350 GCF_000622305.1 Nannospalax galili | reverse complement strand
ATCTCTTGACCCTGAGGATGAGTCTTCCCTAGGAGAGGAGATGGTTGAGTACGATCAGGAGAAGTGTCCTGATCACTGGGAAATTAAGAAATTAAGGACAGAGTTAGACGCTTTGAAGAAGGAAATGTTAAAGAACAAGGAGAAAAGAATTAGGACCACCCCAACACCCCCTCCGAAGGCTGTTGCGCCTCCCATGATTGCCATGGCTCAGGAGCCTTCGGCAGGAATCTGGTACCCGCTTAGAACCATGCAATCTCCATTACAACAGGCCATCGGGGCCACGGCAGAGAGAAGAGAGACAGTGCATGGATTTCAAGTCTTCCCAGTTTCTGAGCAAGTTGATCAGCAGG
>NW_008358042.1:0-540 GCF_000622305.1 Nannospalax galili | reverse complement strand
AGCCTTGCTGGGCTATAAAGGCTTTCCTCTCTGTCCCCTCTGTACCCTCCAACAAGAACCTATCTTGTTATGAGCTTTGCAGTTTTCTTCTTTTCGTCATGTCACAGTGCTGGATTCATATGTTGGTTCTCCCTGAGTGTGGATACTTTCATTTTGTCATTTGCAGCCTCATGCCCTGTTTATCTTTGGATGGCTCAGTAGCCCATTCTGTGCACAAACTCCCATGAAACTTGGTGGTGTCTGTCCTTTGCCAACTAGGTTTCAGCAAAGCTGCACTAACATGTTTGAAGCTCCGGTATACATGTCTTTCCTGAGCTGTACAGGTATTTTCAGAGACTATTTCCTGAACAATTCATACAAGTTCCTGTTGCTGCCAAACAGGGTTGTGTTTTGGATTCTAATAGCTGCACAATAGTATGTTGTTGGTGTTTTAATTTGAAATTCTCTCACAGCATCTGAGGCTAAATTCTTGGACTTGCAGTCTGTATATGTTCTTTGCCAGGTATCTACTTATATCTTTGGCCCATGTTTCGGGTGATA
>NW_008358041.1:5629-5819 GCF_000622305.1 Nannospalax galili | reverse complement strand
CTCCCAACAATATTTGAGAAACATAATGGCACTTGGAGAGTTAGTGTTGGCTTATTGGAGCATTGTGGTGTCATAGAAAAGCATTGTGAAGTCAAATTTGAACATTTTTAACTCATAGTGTAACACTCTGAATGGCATTTTGGAATATTTTGATGTCACATTGGAGCATTGTGATTTCATATTGGAGCAC
>NW_008358041.1:1914-5400 GCF_000622305.1 Nannospalax galili | reverse complement strand
GATGTCATATTGGAGTGTTGTGATGACACACTGGAGTATATTTGAGGTCAAATTGGAGCATTGTGAAGTCACGTTGTAAGATTTTGATGGCACACTGTATCAATATATCGGCACATGTGACGATAGCGTTAGCACATTCGAGCATTGTGATATCACAATGCAACAATGTGATGTCTATTACAACATTGTGAGGGCACCGTGGAGCCTTATGATGTCACAATGGAGCATTGTGATATCAGAATGGAATATTGTGAAGTCATATTGTAACATTGTGATGGCAAAGTGGAGCACTGTGATATCACATTAGAGATTTGTGTTGTCATATTGGATCACTGTGATGTCCCAATGGAACATTGTGAAGTCATATTGTAACATTGTGATGGCACATTGGAGCAAAATAATGGCACATGTGTCGATAGTGTTGGCTTTGGAGCATTGTGATGTAAGATTGGAGCATTGTTATGTCACAATGGAACATTGAGAAGTCATGTTGTAATGTTTGATGGCTCATTGGAGCAATATAATATCACATGGAGCAATAATGTTGGCACATTGGAGCATTGTGATGTCACAATGGAGCATTGTGAAGTGAGAAAGGAATATGGTGAAATCATATTGTAACTTCGTGATGGCACATTGGAGCAATGTAATCGCTCAAGGGGCAATAGTGTTGGAACATTAGAGCATTGTAATATCACACTGGAGTATCGTGATTTCCCAATGGAATATTGAGAAGTCATACTGTCACATTGTGTTCACACATTGCAGCAATATAATGGCTCTTGGGGAGAGAGTGTTGGCACATCAGAGAACTGCGATGTCATATTGAAGTATAGTGAAATCACATCGGAACATTGTGAAGTCATATTGTAACATTATGATGGCACATTTGAGACCATAGTTTCAGCACATTGGAGCATTGTGATGTTATAACTGAACATTGAGAAGTCATATTGGAACATTGAAAAGTCATACTGTAGCACTTTGATGGCAAATTGTAGCAATATATTTGCACATGGGGCGATAGTATTGGCTTATTGTCATATTGTGATGTAGCAAAGGAACACTGAGAAGTCATCGGTTACCATTGTGATGGTACATTGAAGCAAGAAAATGGCACATGGGGTGATAGTGTTACCCTGGTCAGTGTTACCCTGTGAATTCATATTGTAACATTTTGATTGTGTTATGGAGAAATATATAAGCATATGGGGCAATACTATTGGCATACTGGAACACTGATACATCAAAATTAGGCATTGTGAAATGACAAAGGAATATTGTGAAGTCATCTTGTAACATTTTGACGGCCCTATGGAGCAAAATAAAGGCAAATCAGGTGATAATATTGTTACATTGGAGCATTATGATGTCACATTAGAACATTAGAATTCCTATTGTGACATTCTGGTGGCATATTGGAGCAATATAAGGGTACACAGGGCGATAGTTTCGGCACTTTGAAGAATTGATATCTCACATTTGACCATTGTGATATCATTATGGAACACTGTAAAGTCATATTTTAATGTTTTGATGGCACCATAGAGCATTGTGATTTCACATGGGGCAACAGGGTTGGCATATTTGAGCACTGTCAGGTCACATTGGAGCATTGTGAAGTCATACTGTAACATGGTGATGTCACATTCGAGCAATATAATGGCACTTGAGGTGATAGTGTTGGCACACTGGAGAATTGTGACATCATATTCAAGCATTGTTGCATCACAATGGATTATTTTGAAGTCATATTGTAACATTGTGATAGCACATTGGAGCATTCTGATGTCAAATTCGAGCAATTAGAAGTCAGAATGGAATATTGTGGAGTCACATTGTAAGATCGTGGTGGCATATTGCAACAATATAATGGCACATGGGTGATAGTTTTGGCATATTGGAGCATTGTAACATCACATTGGAGCGTCGTGACTTCACAATGGGCCATTGTGAAGTTATATTTTTAACAGTGTGATGGCTCATTGGAGCAATAGAATGGCACATGGGGCAACAGTATTGTGATGTCACAATTTGAAGTAATATTGTTACGTGGTGATGGCATATTGGAGGAATACAATGGCACATAGGGAGATAGTTTTCCTCATTGGAGCCTTGGATTGTCACAATGGAACACTGTGAAGTCGTATTTTAACATTTTCATGGCACGATGGAGCAATATAATAACACATGGGACAATAGTGTTGAAATATTGGAGCACTGTGATGTCAAAATGTTACATTGTGAAGTTATATTGTAACAATGTGATGCCAAACTTGGGCAATATAATGGCACGTGGGTTGATAGTGTTGGCATGAAAGAGCACTTTGTTGTCACATTCGAGCAATGAGATGTGACAAGGGAACATTCAGATGTCATATTGTAACACTGTTGGCATATTGGAAAAATATGCTAGCACATAGATCTCTGGTGTTGGCAGATGAAAGCATTAGGATGTGACATAGGAGCATTGTAATTGCAAATTGGTACATTTTGCAGTCATATTGTAACACGGTGATGGCACCAATGAGCCTTGTGCTGTAACAATTAAACATTGTGAAGTCATATTGTAACATTGTGATGGCCCATTTGGAACCATAGTGTTAGCACATAGGAGCACTGTGATGTTATAACGGAACACTGAAAAGTCATATTGTAGCATTTTGATGCCATATTGGAGCAATATATTGGCACATAGTGCAATAGTATTGGCTCATTGTCATATTGTGATGTCATAAAGGAACACTGAGAAGTCATAGGTTAGCATTGTGATGGTACATTGAAACAAGAAAATGGCACATGGGGCAGTAGTGTTACATTGGAGCATTGTAATGTCACAAAGGAACACTGTGAATTCATATTGTAACATTTTCATTGTACTATGGAGAAATATATAAGCACATGGGGCAATAGTATTGGCATATTGGAGCATGTGACATCAAAATGAAGCATTGTGAAATGACAAAGGAACATTGTGAAGTCACCTTGTAACATTGCCATGGAATATTGGAGCAATATAAAGGCACATGCTGAGATACTATTGCTACATTGGAGCATTGTGATGGCACATTGGAACATTAGAATTCCTACTCTGACATTGTGCTGGCATATTGGAGCAATATAACGGTACACAGGGTGATAGTTTTGGCACTTTGGAGAATTGATATATCATATTGGAGCACTGTGATGTCATAAAGAAACACTGTAAACTCATATTTTAACATTGTGATGGCACCATAGAGCATTGTGAAGGCACATGGGGCCATAGTGTTGGCACATTGGAGCATTTTGATGTCACATTGGAGCATTGTGAAGTCACGTTCTAACATTATGATGGCACACTGTACCAATATATTGGCACATGGGCCGATAGCATTTTTCACATTGGAGCATTTTGATCTCACAATGCAACAATGTGACGTCATATTAAAACATTGTGAGGGCACCATGGAGCATTGTGATGTTACATTGGGGGATTGTGAGGGC
>NW_008358041.1:0-1686 GCF_000622305.1 Nannospalax galili | reverse complement strand
ATTGGAGCAATAGAATGTCTCATGTGGTGATAATGTTGGCAAATTGGAGCATTGTGACATCACATTGGAGCATTGTGATGTCACAGTGGAGCATTGTGATGTCATATTGTAACATTGCAAAGTCAAATTGTAACGTTGTCATGGTGCGTGGGATGATAGTGTTGGCACACTGGAACATTGTGATGTCACATTGGAGCAATGTGATTTGACATTGGAGCACTGTGATTACATATTGGAGCTTTATGATGTCTCATTGGTGGATTGCGAGAGGACATTGAGGACCACGTTTGCATATTGAGCACAGTTTTGTGATGGCACATTCGAGCAATATATTGGTACATTTGGCGAAAGAGTTGGCACACTGGAGCATTCTGATTTCATACTTCGGCTTTGTTACATCACAGTGGATTATTGTGAAGTCATACTGTAACATTGTGATGGCAAACTGCTGCATTCTGATGTCAAAGTGGAGCATTCAGAAGTCAAAAAGGAATACTGTGAAGTCATATTGTAACATTGTCATGGCACATTGAAGCAATATAATGGCACCTTGGGCAATAGTGTTGGCACATTGGAGCATTGTGATGCAATATTGGAGCATTGTGATGTCACATTGGAGCATTGTGAAGTCAAATTGTAACATTGTCATAACATATTGGAGCTATATAATGTCACACGTGGCCTTAGTGTTGAGACTTTGTAGCAATGTAATGGCAAATTGGAGCATTGTGATTTCACAGTGGAGCATTGTGATGACACCCTGGACCATTGTGATGACACAATCGAACATTGTGAAATCAAATGTAACATTGTGATGGCACAATGGAGCATTGTGATGTCAAAATGTAACATTGTGAAGTTATATTGCAGCATTGTGATGCCAAATTGGGGAAATATAATGGCACGTTGGGCCATAGTGTTGGCATACAGGAGCATTGTGATGTCACATTTGAGCTTTGTTATGTGACAAGAGAACATTCAGAAGTCATATTGTAACATTGTTGGCATACTGGAGCAGTATACTAGCACATGGACCTGTGGTTTTGGCAGATTATAGCATTGTGATGTAACATTGGAGCATTGTAAGTGCACATCTGTACATTTTGAAGTCATATTGTAACAGTGATGGCACCAAGGAGCATTGTGTTGTAACAATGAAACATTGTGAAGTCATATTGTAACATTGTGATGGCACATTTGGGACCATAGTTTTATCACATTGGATCAACGTGATGTTATAACAGAACATTGAAAAGTCATATTGTAGCATTTTGATGGCATATTGGAGCAACATATTGGCACATGAGGAGATAGTATTGGCTCATTGTAGTATTGTGATGTCACAAAGGAAAACTGAGAAGTCATTGGTTAGCATTGTGATGGTACATTGAAACAAGAAAATGGCATATGGGGTGATAGTGTTACACTGGAGCATTGTGATGTCAGAAAGGAACACTGTGAATTCATATTGTAACATTTTGATTGTGCTGTGGAGCCATATATAAGCACATCGGGCAATAGTATTTGCATACTGGAGCATTGTGACATCAAAATGAAGAATTTTGAAATAACAAAGGAAGATTGTGAAATCACATTTTAACATTTTGCTGGCGCTATAGAACAATATAATAACATATGGAGCAATAGTGTTGGAATATTGGAGCATTGTGATGACACAATGGAACA
>NW_008358040.1:0-886 GCF_000622305.1 Nannospalax galili | reverse complement strand
ACCCCTAACTCTAATCCTAAGCTGAACCCTATCCCTAAGCCTAACACTATGACTAAACCCCTAACACGTAACCCTAAACCCTAACACTAACCCTAACCCTAACACTAACCATGTGGCTAAACCTAACCCAAACACTACCAGAAAAAATACTGTGCTTTCTAGGGGAAAGCAAGGACATAGATTAGGGTTAGGTTTAGGCCCAACCTGAGAGCTAGTCCTGATCCTAAACCTAAACCTAACCCTGACCATAACCCTAGTCATAGCCCTAACCCAACCCTAACTCTAATCTTAGCTCTAACTCTAGCACTAGCCATATCACTAATCCTATCCCCAAACCTATACCTAAACCTCACACTAACCATGACCCTAGCCACCACCCCTGCACTAACCCTAACCCTAACACTACCCTAAACCTAACCCTAAAGCTAAACTTAACCCTAACCCTAAACCTAAACCTAACCCTAACACTAACACTAACACTCGCCCGAACCAGATCCTAACCCTAACCCTAATGCCTAACCATAATTCTAAGCCTTAACCCTAACCCTAACAATAATTCTTAGCCTAACCCTATCCATTACATTAACACTATGGCCTAACAGCTAAACCCTAACCCTAACCATAACCCTAACCTTAACCTAACCCAAATCATAACCCTAAACTTAACCCTAAACCTAGCCCTAACCCTAAACCTAACCATAACCCTAACTCTAATACCTAACACTAACCCTAACCTTAAACCTAACCCTCCCCTAACACTAACCCTAACCCTAACCCTAACCCTAACCTAACCCTAATCTTAATACTAACCGTCTGCCCTAAACCTAACCCTAATCTTAACCCTAAACCTAAACTAACCCCTAACCCTGAATGCTAACCCTAACCC
>NW_008358039.1:1074-2568 GCF_000622305.1 Nannospalax galili | reverse complement strand
ATACATACCCATTCATGTGGAGGCTAGAAGAAGATATCGAAAGCCCTGTCCCATCACTTTTTATCTTATTCCCTTAAGATAGAGTCTCTCACTGAACCTGGAGCTGGACTGCCAGCAAGTAAGCCCCAGTGATCCTCTGGTCTTTATCCCCTTACAGTGCTCTTACTGGCCTTTGGGGCTATGCCTGGCTTTTTATGTAGGTGCTGGAGATTCAACCTCAGGTCCTCATGCTTGTGCAGTAAGTGCTCTACATACTGAGCCACCTCCCCCGCCTCTATGAAGTGTTTTCAACCATGACTCCCATAGCTTTTTACATGACAACACAGAAGCTTCACAAAAGTCTTTTTGTTCTTTTACTAAATGTGATGAACTCTGATATTTTTCTTTCCATTTCTTTCTTATTTCCTCTTTGTTATTCTTCCTTTCTTTTCTCTTCTAATTATTTATTTATAATTTATTTATTTAAAGTGTGTGCACTTTGTACATGTGTGGGTATATGCGCGCCATGGTAATGTATTTATAATTTATTTATTTAAAGTGTGTGCACTTTGTACATGTGTGGGTATATGCGCGCCATGGTGTACAAGTGGAGGTCAGAGGACAGCTTGCTGGAGTCAGTTTTCTCCTTCCACCAGGACCCGCTGGGGATTGAACTCAGGTCATCAGGCTTGGTGACAAAGGCCTTTACCTGCTAAGTGATTTTGCTGGCCCTCCCTTCCTTTCTTATTAGTTAAATATGTATGTCGGTCAAGATTGTCTAAGCTTATACCTCTCTCCATAATGGAGCACATCCAAGGCCGTGGGAAACTCTTCTTTATAATTCTCTATCGCTTCAATTCTCCCCTGAACTAAGGAAACAAGTATTCATCTATTTTATCATCAACACTGAGAAGTTATTTGATACTGGGTACTGCTCAGGACTACAAAGGCGGAAGTGAATTTTAATGCTCTTTCTACAAATGAGTCTTCACAAATCTGTGTGCAGTCATGTTTGTGAGTATGGGTGTGGACATCACATGGGTGTCTGTCTATCCATTCTTGTTCTTCATTTTCCCTGAGCATGTCTTTGAGAATCTGGACCATTTTAAAGCAGACTGTCTTGACTTATGAATCCTAGTTGGATGAGGTGACCAGCGCTTAGAACATATTCAGGTGACAGTTGTACTGAAGGATAGTTTCCTTTGCCCTGATGTTCATTCTCGACATTCTCTACAAGGTCATAGCTAAGGGCAAGGGCTGCCCTTCACTGAACACTCACTATGTGTGGTGCCATGCCCTGCTCTGTGTCTAACTACCTTGGTATGGGTTGTGTGTTCTTTTCCAGCAACACTCCCTTAAACACATTAAGTGGTTCCTGCTGGTTGAGAATGCCTATGTTAGGTCAGCACTAAGCTAAGTACTTTGTAAGCAACATTATGTCAAATATTATAGCTCCACACTAATGAACTGAGCCAAAGAAATGCTGTCCGTGTTTTATAGATGGGGAAGCTATGG
>NW_008358039.1:0-608 GCF_000622305.1 Nannospalax galili | reverse complement strand
TTTTTATGTGTATGCATGTATTGCCTGAATGTAGGTAAGCGCACTCATATCGTGCAATGCCCGCGGAGGACAGAAGAGGCTGTCAGAGCCCCTGGAACTGGAGTTTCGGACAGTTGTTAGCTGCCATGTGGGTGCTGGGATTCGAACGCGGATCTTCTGCAAGAACAACCATCTGCTGAGCCATCTCTCCAACCTGAGAGAGTTTTATTTTTATACTCTAGGCTAACTTTCAAAAATAAATGAGTTGTGGCCAAAGCTTTTATATTTTTTATTTAAAAATTTAAATTTATTTATTGTGTATATGTGGTGAGTGCAGGCATGTGTGTGCCATGGTGCACATGTGGCGGTCAGAGAACAACTTGCCGGAGTTGGTTCTCTCCTTCCACCATGTGGGTTCCAGGGATGGAACTCAGGTCGTCAGGCTTATCAGTAAGTGCCTTTACCAGATGAATTGTCTCACTGGCTCTTTTTCAGTTTTTACATTTCTTAGTACTTGCAACCCTGACCCTTTTGCTGGTCTTCAACTTTCTACACAAGCGTCATGCCAGAAGTGACAAGCTCTTCCCAGGGTGCATCAGATGTGTACATGACAAGTGGCCTCTGGCCTT
>NW_008358038.1:511-737 GCF_000622305.1 Nannospalax galili | reverse complement strand
CCCTTTTTGCAGATGATATGATATTATATCTAAAGGATGCCAAAATTTCCATGCACAAACTCCTAGAAATTATTAACACATTTAGTAAAGTGGCAGGCTACAAAATTAACCTACAAAAGTCTATAGCCTTTCTATATGCCAATGACAAGCAGTCAGAGAAAGAGCACAGGGAAACCCTCCCATTCACAATAGCCACAAAAAAAATAAAATACCTTGGAATAAACCT
>NW_008358038.1:0-182 GCF_000622305.1 Nannospalax galili | reverse complement strand
CACATGGTACTGGCACAAAAATAGACCCATAGACCAATGGAACAAAATTGAAGACCCAAATATAAGTAATTGCAATTTTAGCCACCTGATATTTGACAAAGGGGCCAAGGAAATTCACTGGAGGAAAGATGGCATATTCAACAAATGGTGCTGGCAAAACTGGATCTCCACTTGTAGAAGAA
>NW_008358037.1:0-734 GCF_000622305.1 Nannospalax galili | reverse complement strand
GGACAACCTTGAAAAGATGAACGTCGAGACGTTCAACACCCCAGCCAGGTATGTAGCCATCCAGGCCATGTTGTGTTTGTATTTCTCTGGCCCTACCAGTGGCATCGTGATGGACTCCAGTTGACGGGGTGACTCAAACTGTGCTCATCTATAAGGACAAAGGTCTCTCACATGCCATCCTGCGTCTGGATTTTACCACATGAAAATACTGATTGAGCTTGTTGTCTACAGCTTTACCACCACAGCCGAGTGGGAAATCGTGCGTAACATCAAAATTTGTGCTACATTGCCCTGGACTGCTAGCAAAAGATGACCACGACTCTACATTCCTTCTCCCTGGAGAAGAGCTATGGCCAAGTTATCACCGTTGGCAATGAGCACTTCTGATGGCCCAGGGACTCTTCCTGCCTTCCTTCCTGGGCATGGAATTCTGAAGTATCCATGAAACTTCCCTTAATTCCATCATGAACTGTGATGTCATCATCCACATGGCCCCAATACTGTGCTGTCTGGTGGCACTACATGTACGCTGACATCGCAGACAGGATGTTGAAGGAGATCACTGCTCTGGCTCCCACCATGATGAAAATCAAGATTATCTCTCCGGCTGAGCACAAGTACTCGATGTGGAATGTTGGCTCCATCCTGCCTTTCTGTCCAACTTTCAGCAGATGTGGATCACTAAACAGGAGTACAAGGAGTCCTGATGAGCTGAACCCTCCATCATCCACCTC
>NW_008358036.1:0-308 GCF_000622305.1 Nannospalax galili | reverse complement strand
GTGCTGTTGGTCACAGTGTTTATCACAGCGATTGAAAGGAACCCAGGACAGAGGTGCTGAGGGCTGACATAAAGCACAATCGGGAGAGCTGGAAAGAAGAGCTGATTTTGAAATTATTTGCACGATACAGTCCATAAAAACTGGAGACTGGGGGTTGGAGAGATGGCTGAGCGCTTGCGCTTAAGAGCACTGACTGCTCTTGCGGAGGACCCAGATTTGATTCCCAGCACCCACATGGCGGCTACGAACTGTCCTTATAACTCCAGTTCCAGGGGAATCCGAAGCCTTCTTCTGACCTCCACGGCATT
>NW_008358035.1:0-782 GCF_000622305.1 Nannospalax galili | reverse complement strand
CTCTAATAATAATCCATAATATATACTGTAGACCAAAATTAACTGTAACCACAACCTTAACCCTAAGCCTTGCCCCAAACCTAAGTCTAACCCTAAAACTAAGCATAACCCTATATGTAGCCCTAGTCCTAAAACTACCCCTAAACCTAACCTTAAACCTAACCCTCAATCTACAACCTAGGCCCAAGGCTAAACCTTATCCTATCCAGAACCCTAGCCCTAAATCTAACCCTAATCTTATCTTAGAACTATCTCTACCCTAACATTAAACTTTGAACTAATCCTAAACCTAACCTAGCCATATCCATAAACCTAAACCTAAACCTACCCTTAACGCTAATGCTAATCCTAATCTTAAAACTTCCCATAGACTGAATCCTGACCGTGGTTCTACTTTAACCCTATTCCAAAGCCCAAACCTAACCCTAGCCCAAGAACAAATCCTAACCCTAACTCTAACGATAATCCAAACACGTAACTTCACCCTAATCCTAAAATTAACCCTAACCCTAACCCTAATACTAGCCCTAACTGTTATCTTAGCTTAACCATAACTGTAAACATAACCTTAGCCCTAATTCTATCACTAACTCTATCCATAACACAAAAATAAACCTGGTGTGAGGCTAGCTCTAAACCTACCACTAACCCTAACATAAACTTAGCCCAGATGATAATCCTAACCCTGCCCTACTACTTAATGTAGCCCTAAACCTAACCCTAACCCTAAGCCTAACCCTAACCCTAAACCTAAACCTAAACCTAAACCTAACTACAGCACT
>NW_008358034.1:0-531 GCF_000622305.1 Nannospalax galili | reverse complement strand
TTTATATATAATTTTCTTTCTTTTTCAAAAGAACTTTTATTCAGATATAATTTAACACTAGAGAATTTCCTCATTAAAATATGAAACAATTTGGGTCTGGAGAGATGGTCAGTGGCTAAGAGTACTCACAATATCCTTGGGCCTCTTAGTAACATACTCCGTTTCAAAGGCCAAAAATTTCAAAAATATTTGGGAGCTTTTATCTAATCCTTAAAAGATTTTAGAGTTACCTCTTCAGAGGGGGGAATGTTAGACTAGTCAAAAGCACCATAAAAATATAGGAAATGAAGAAGAAAGAGTAAAAACAAAACAAAACAAAACAAAAATAGTACTCGTCTTGTAGAGGGCCCAGGTTTGGTTACAGCACCCACATCACTGCAAAGGGCCTCCCTGTAGCCCCAGCAGGCCTGGCACTCATTATGTAGACCAGGCTTGCCTGGATCTTATAGAGATCTGTCTGCTTCTATCTCTCAACTGATGGGATTATTATATATTAAAGTCCATGTGTCATAAATTTTGCATGGGATATAA
>NW_008358033.1:0-998 GCF_000622305.1 Nannospalax galili | reverse complement strand
ATTGTGAAGTCAAAATTGAACATTGTGAACTCATATTGTAACACTCTGAATAGCAAATTAGAATATTGTGATGTCACAATGGAACATTAAGTTGGCACATTGGAGCAATATATTGGCACATGGGGCAATAGTGTAGGCACATTGGAGCATTGTGATGTCATATGCAAGCTTTGTTACATCACAATGGATTATTGTGAGGACATATTGTAACATTGTGATTTCCCACTGGATCATTGAGATGTTACATTGGAACATTGATCAGTCAAATTGTAACATTGTCATGACACATTGGAGAAATATTATCTCACATGTGGTGTTAGTGTTTGAAGTTTGGAGCATTGTGATGGCACATTGGAGTGTTGTGATTTCACATTGGAGTATTGTGATGACACACTGGAGCACTGTGATGACAAAATAGAACATTGCAAAATTATAATGTAACATTGTGGAGCACTGTGATGACACAATCAAACATTGTGAACTCATAATGTAACATTGTGATGGCACAATGGAGCATAGAGAAGTCATATTATAAAATAGTGATAGCACATTTGAGCAATATAATGGCACAGGTTGGGTTAGTGTTGGCACATTGGAGCACTGTGCTTTCAAATTGGAGGATTGTGATGTCACAATGGAGCATTGTGAGGTCACATTAGAGCACTGTGATATCTCACTGGATAATTGTGATGTCACAATGGAACATTGTGATGGCGCATTGGAGCAATATAATGTCACATGGGGTGATAGTGTTGGCTCATTGGAGCATTGTGGTGTCATATTCAAGCATTGTTACATCACAAGGGATTATTGTGAAGTCATATTGTAACATTTTGATATCACACTGGAGCATTCTGATATCAAATTGGAGCATTCAAAAGTCAGAATGGAATATGTGAAGTCACATTGTAAAATTGTGATGGGACATTGAAGCAATATAATGGCATGTGGGGCGATAGTGTTGGCATACTGGAGCATTGTGATGTAACATTGGAACA
>NW_008358032.1:14109-15679 GCF_000622305.1 Nannospalax galili | reverse complement strand
ACATGGATGAAGGATGAATGTAAATCGAAGAGCTTTATTTGTTCCACCCTATCAAAGAGGGGAACACTGTGTATGACATACTTCTTAACGACTACATGCCATTCTCCAATATTTAAATACAAAATTTTAAAAATCTATCTGATGTTTCTATGGGAATATTTTGGCAGTCAAAAAACAAATGAAAAAAATCAGGATTAGTCCTAGTTTATATGATGCAAAATTTATCTAATAGGACCTATGGCCCCACATACTCACATATTTCTCAAAGGGCTAAGCGTGGTGACCCATGCCTTTAATCCCAGTGCAGGGATATCTGTAATATCCTGGTTAGCCCAGTTTACATAGTAAGTTCCAGGCCACTTGGGGCTACAGGAAGACCCAATGTTTAAAAAAAAACAAAACAAAACAAAAAACCAAATGCAGGTCTTGGTGGCACATGCTTTTAAAGCCAGCACACTGGAAGCAGAGGCACATGAATCTCTTTGAGATGGAGGTGAGCCTGGTATACAGAGTGAGTTCCAGGCTAGCTGGGGCTACAGGGAGACCTGTGTAACTGGGATACAGGGGGACCAGTGACTTTAAGATCCCCCGCCCCACCAAAATAAATCAAATCCCTGCTGAGTTTCTGCACTTTTGCTCTGGTTCTGAGTACCACAAATCCTCACTCCTGTCCCTTCTGGGGTTCTGGGCCACACATTCTCACCAATTGTATTTCCCTACCCGCCCCCACCCGGTTCCCTTAAACCCCTCTCCACTCACCCCAGGGAGTTTTCAAGCCCACACCACCTGCAGCTCCTCACCATGACTCCTCTCCATGTTGTCCCTGTGACTCCAGTGAGTTTCTGTGTCCCAGCACAAATGGGGAGTAGTTAGAGCCTCTTCTGGTTCTGCAACAAAGAGCTCCACTGGATTTCTAGGGCTTTGATGACTCAAAACAAGATTCTGCCTTCCCAGGAGCCTTTAGCTCCTCTGGCCCTGAAACTTCACCCCAGGTCCAGGTCTGTCAATCTTCTGACCACGCCCAAGTCACACCTCTCCTCTAAGGCCACTGACCTTCCCCAGTCTGCCATCCTTTGTTTCTTTGCCCCTTCCCTCCCCTGACCCAGAGTGGTATCCCCAGCCACTCAGATTTCACCCCTTCCACCCTGCCTCAGGCTCCTACCACATAGCTCTTGCAGTTTAGCCCTGGACTCACAGTGATTTCACAGGTTGCTTATGCACTTAGAGCAGACCTGAGCCTTGTAGAATACTTGTGCTCTAGGGCTTGAGTTCCAGACCAGGGCAGGTGGGTGTTGTGGAAACCTGACACTGAAGAAGACTGTAGGAGCTGCTGGAAATACCACATGCTGTATTCACTAGCACACAGATGAGAACATGTGTCCCCAGGCTCCAGGGACATCATGTAGGAAATCACACGAAAGTGACCTCTTCTCTAAACCGGTTTTGTTCCCAGTTACACAATGTGCACATTCACTGTTTCTTCCTGGTTCCCAGAAATCCAGTGGCAGCCATCTCAACTAAGTCACCCTCTGCCACTACACCACTACCCTGCTGTCTAAAACTTCATCTG
>NW_008358032.1:2473-10770 GCF_000622305.1 Nannospalax galili | reverse complement strand
GAACCCGCCATAAAAAAAAAAAAAAAAAAAAAAAAAAAAAAAAAGAAAAGAAAAAAAAAAAGAAAGAAAGAAAAAGAAAAAAAGAAGAAAAGAAAGTGGTAGTTTCTTTTACTGATTTAGTGAAACATTACTCTGCTGAGGTCAATTTTTGATGAGCATGTACAAGGGATACAATTATCTTCACATCTTTTGTCCAGTTGGAGTCATTAATCCACTTGTCTTTAAACCAAATATCTTTCTACTCAATATTTCAGGTATGCTACTTCAAATATCGGAATGTGCAAACAAACCAGTGGTTTAGCTCATGAATCAGTAAATAGCCACACTTCTGTGCATCTCTCTTTTCAAGAGAAATGCATGATCATGAACACTGCTTGAAATTATGATCAGTGTGAAGAACTAACCACTCTCCTTCAGAAATGTGACAGAAACTACTAAAAAGCTTCTTTTCTCCATTTGGGAGTCATACCTGCATAGCATATAAAATCATTAGTGATGTGGGTAGTAACTGTTTCTTTCTCACTTAACGAACAAATGGAAACACCTACTAAGACCATAGGTGCATTCCCGATAAGTGCTTTTAGGACTTATAGCATCTATAGGTGATTTATTAATTTCTTCATGTAACTTAGTATGAATTCAGAACCTCCTTGTCCCTTACCATAAACACCACTTCCATTGGATAATAGAGTGCTAGTGTATGTCTAAATTTATGACTTGTTGGGTTGGATAACACTCAGATCATGATGAGAGCTCAGCATACAAGGTAGTGTGTTGATATCTATTCAAGAATACAGTAAGCACAATAGGGGGTGACTTAGCTACTCTTCTGATGCAGTGATAAAACACCATGACCAAGGGAATTTAAAGGAGGAAGAATTGATTAGAGTTCATGGTTCCAGTTTCCAGAAGGATTAGAGTCCGTCATGGAGGAGAGGCATGGTGAGGTGGCCAGAGCAGGGGCAGAAATCCAAGTGCCTACATCTTCAAGTAGGTACAGGAAGCAGAACATGATTGGAAATCCAATAAGGCTTATGAACTCTATAAGACTTTTCCCAGTGACTGGCTTCCTATAGCAAGGTGACACCTTCTCAGACTTCCCTAAACAGTGTCACAAACTTGGAACAAAATTTCCAAATACTTGGAGGACATTTTAATTCAAGCAACCACATTCCACTCCCTGGCCTACATAGGTTCATGACTATACTAAGTGAAACATGCATGTAGTCCATCCTTAACTATCTACATAGTCTTTACCAGTCTTATACTATACAAAAGTATACAGTCCAAAGTCTTTTCTGTGAATTAAGGCAATTACTTACCTGTAAGCCTCTGTCAATTCAAAAGAAAAATTATACACTCTCAACATGCAGTGGAAATGAATACACATTCCCATTCCACAAGGGAAAAATGGAGGCATAGTTAGGAAATATTGGATTAAAATAAGGCTGAAAACCAGCATGGGAAACACTAAATCCAGCAGCTCCATATCTGACTTCTGGGACTTTACATGCAAGAGGCTTAGGTGACTCAGCACCTCCAGCTTTGCTGTGTGCAATATACATCTCTCAACTTTTCTATGGTGAAGTTTTCTAGGATTAACCTTTCAGGTATTTTCCTTTCATAAGTTGAAAGTTTAGCTGGATGTCGTCTTTGCCCTGAAGGTACTGTTTCCATTATTTAAGTGCAAATCTTTAAACATCTCTTTAAGCATTTCAATCTCTTCTTTTTTTGTCTTTTTGAGACAAGGTATCCCTGTAGCCACAGCTGGCCTGGATTCATTAATGGAAACCAGGCTATCCTAAAACTTACAGAGACCCACCTGCCTCTACCTCCTGAGTTCTGGGATCAAAGGCGTGTGCCACCTTGCCTGGCAGCACTTCAATCTCTTTATCAAAGAGGTCCTATCCTTTAGCACATGTCTTGGCTCCAACTTTAATCTTCCTAGTTCTTTTTTTCAATGAAAACTGCATTCTGCATTTCTTTATGACCTACTTGCTCTTTTTCACACTACATCTGCAAAATATTGAGCATTAATGGCCATATAAACATTTCTACGTTAGGCTGATGTGAAACTTCCTCCATCAAAAAAATTAGTCAATGACAGTTCAAGTTAGCCTCAGGCAAGTTTTTCTGCTGTGGGTATTATCTAGACAGACTCTTTTCCAAAATTTCCCCATTTCTGCTTCAGTATTATTTCCCTCTGGAACTACTTTGCTTTCAGCACTATCTTCCAGGGCCTTACTAAAATGGCCCATTCATCTCTGTGTAATAGCCTGAACTCCTCCATTTTGTGGAAGCAAACTTGCTGAGCAGTCCCAGACCATACCCTGGCCTGGGGCCAGAATAACCGGGACTAACTGAGAGATGACCCATATAATCCTGTGAGGCCCAGTTGAGGCCTACCTATCTTTTGTGACTGCTTGTATGGCTACTTTAGCAAGAGACTTTACCTGTTGGACTTTATCTTTAAAAGCTCCCATTCCCTCCCAGTTAGTGTGGCATTATCTAAATGGGTTCAGAGAGTTCAGTCACTGGCCAGCAAATGTATTCCGCTGATTCGGACCTTTTTGGAATATGAGTATTTTTTTCCCAGTTACGTAGAACCCTGTAACATTTGCTTACAGCAATAAATAGATTTTCTAGCCCAAACTTTCAGTCTTCCACATTCCTCCTACACAGATGGTCAGAATCTTCAGAGAAAGCTGCCCACAAGCTGGCACAAAATTCTGTATTAGTTACATTCTTGTTGCTGTGATACAACACTGTGACCAAGAGAACTTATGGGAACAACAGCTTATTTGAACTTAACTTTCCAGATGCCAGAGTGATTAGAGTCCAACATGAAAGAGGATCAGAGTGAGGGGCCTGAGAAGGATAACAGGGGTAAGCACTTACTTCTTCAAGCAGGCGCAGGAAGCAGAGGGTGACTGGAAATCTGCCAGGCTTAAGAACTCTCTGCTGAGAGTGGTGGCTCACACCTTTAATCCCAGCACTTGGAAGGAGGAGGCAGGCAAACCTCTGTGTTAAAGCCCAGCCTAGTTAACAGTAAGTTTCATGCCAGATGGGGCTACAGAGAGACCCTATCTCAAAAAGACAAAAAGTGTGGGGGCAAACGCAGCGGGATTGGAGAGATGGCTCCAGCAGATTAGTGCACTGACATCTCTGACAGAGGACCTGGTTCCATTCCCAGCACTCACACGGCAGCTAACGTCAGTGTGTAACTCCAGTTTCAGGGAATCCAACACCCTCTTCTGACCTCTGCAGGCATTGCATGACATGGGTGCACTTACACATATGTAGGCAATACACTTATACACATAAAATAAAAATAATAAAATATAGTAAATAAAATAATTTTTAAAACTAAACCCGGCACCAGTGACATGCTTCTTCCAGGACGACCAAACCTTCTAAGATTCCCCAAAGTAGTGCCATAAACTGAAAACAAAAAGTCCAAATACTTTGAGCTTGTGGGGGACATTCTCATTAAAACCACAACAGTGAGTGAAGAACTGTCCTTCAAATGGGTAAGAGTTGACTGAAGATAACTTCATGACAAGGCTCATATCCCTAAGTTCTTCAAACATACTCATATAAGGAACTTGACGAAGTTTCAAATCAGGTTCTGGGTCAAATATTAAGCATCAAACAATTTAAGGCACACTGAATCATATGGTGTACATTTCATGATAGAATGCACATCAGCCTGAAACTCTTGAAGAGATTTTTCTCTATTCTTTTAGGATCACTCAAAACTAGTTGCTAGGCATGGTGGTGCACACATTTAATGCCAGCACTTGGGAGGCAGAAGCAGGTGGATCTCTGTGAGATCAAGGCCAGCACGGTCTATATAGCCAGTTCTAGGCCATCTGGGGATGCAGGGAGACCCTGCCTCAAAAAGACAAAAAAAGACACCACCCCAAAACTAGCCATATTTGCAGTCCTTTAATTTGTGGTTCAGTTACATGCCCAAGAGTATTGTGCTGCCTCCAAAATCCAAACAGGTACATTCAGTGCTCTGCCTTTTATGAGGTAGTAGGAGAATATAGGTGCAAGGTTTTATCATAGAAATCAAACAAAATCTCTCTTCATGCCCCAGGCCTCTACATTTCTAGAAACTTCCCTGGCCTAGAAGGCACTTAAATTTGAATAAAATTTATTTCCTGTCCTATGACCTGCATATATATCAGTGAGCTCATAGTGGTTGTTAACATCTTTCATCATACAATAAGCATATGTTTTTCAGTATGAATGAACAATGTAGTACCTTGTGGAAAACACAAAAGATCAAAGTCCCTGTAAATCGTGTTAAGACATTGGAATACAGATTTAGTAAATAGTTGATGTGGATCAGTATAACAAAAATATTGGCCTTGACACTTGAAAGAAAATTTCTTCTACTAGTCCTTATTAACATGTAAGGTGATAAAGCATTTGCAATGCTATTGTTTTTTAGGGTGAGGGTTGAGACCGTGTCTTCCTGTAGCCCTTAGCTGGCCTGGAGCTAACTAGATAGACATGGATGGCCTTGACTCACAGAGATCCACCTGCCTCAGCCTCCCAAGTGCAGGGATTAAAGGCCTGCAACACCACACCAGATATTACATTTGCAATTCTATTAAATTTACACTAGTTCTTGCTGGTATGTTAATTAGCTCAAGTAAGAACACCAGAGCTGGCACCACAGCTGCAATTAGTCTCATGGATTGATTACATATTAAATAAGTATATATCTATGTTATCCATCAATATTCTTCACAGACCAAATAGGACTGCTTAAGTGAGATGTTGGATTTCTCCCACCCCCTACAGCTTTCAAATTCAGAATAGTGGCAATGTTCTTTACAATGCCTCCAGGAATGCAACATGATTTTGGTTCAGATTTTCTCTGATACAGGAGTTTGATCATTTCCATTCTGATTTCCCAACCACAATAAGCCTCAGTTCACAAGCCATGGAACCAAGGTGAGGATTATGCCAAATTCTAAGGAGATTTATACAAATTATGGACTCTGGAATAGCTACACGGTGGATTTAGGCACACATTTTTAACCTGAATTAGACTTTGGGTGCATCTCCATTGATGACTTCGACTTCATATGCATTGGCATTAACTGGAGGGGACAAGCCTGTCTGGACTCTGATATCAACAGTCTCTGTTCAAAGACTATGTCAAAAGTGGCAAAAGTTTGAATGTCTACTTTTCTCAAATGTACACTTGTCAAACTTAAAAGTTGTAGTTATAGTTGAGAAAGAGAAATGGAAAAATGCTTGATGCTGTAGCATGATACATAAAAACACACTGTGGGGGCTGGAGAGATGC
Organism: Nannospalax galili; assembly: GCF_000622305.1. NCBI lineage: Eukaryota > Metazoa > Chordata > Mammalia > Rodentia > Spalacidae > Nannospalax > Nannospalax galili. The sequence continues at coordinate 5,444 of NW_008358032.1, read as the reverse complement.
CTCAGTGGTTAAGAACAAGGGCTGTTCTTGCAGAAGACCTGGCTTCAAATTCCAGGATATACATTGCATCCTGCAACTGTCCATAATTCCAGTTCCAAGGGCTCTGACACCCTGTTCCGACCTGCATGGGCATTCCACAACACGGATGCACTTACGTATATGCAGGTAATACATGCATACACATAAAATAAAAATAGTAAAATATGAAAAAATAAAAACACATTGTGCTAATTTGTAGGTGTAACTTGAGTGCTCACTGATTTTACAACGACAGGCCTTATTGAAGTCAAACTTTAAAAACTTGTTTTCATCAACTATATTTACTGGAAGAAGTAACCACCCCAAAGGCCCCATAGTGTGCTTGACATTTAAGTGAGATTATCACGTTTATACTATCCAGCTACACTTATTTACGATGGTGACACATCTTTCTTGTTCCTTCTTCTGGTTTTTTTTTTTTTTTTTTTTTTTTTTTTTTTGCTTACTTGCTTTTAATTCTTACCTGAAAAATACTTGGCTTTAAAAAAAAAAACCAAACAAACCAATGCCAAGTTAAAAAAAAAAATACTTGGCGTATCATGAAATTCAGTGGCTTTAGTACACCCATGTCATGCAATGCCCATGAAAGTCAGTAGAGGGCATCGAATCCCCTGCAACTGGAGTTATACATGGTTGTTAGCATCGATGTAGGTGCTGGGAACTGAACCTCAGTCCTCTGCAAGATCAGCCAGTGCTGTTATCCACTGAGCCATCTTTCCAGTGCTCGGGGTCATTTCTTTGATGTTTTTACTACTTTAGAATTTCAAACAAGGTATTTTTATTGTATTTAAATGCCTATCCCATTGTCTACCCCTCCCTACTACCACCACGTGTGACACCATGTCCTACATTATTACTATTTTTGAAATGCATACAAAGTGTAATTTCTGTTCCCCAAATGTACTCCAGTGTAAATCTCTCCTTTCCAGCCTTCACAACAGGCCCGGAATTTTTCTTCTTGTATTCTTGTTTAGAGCTTTTAAGTAAATGTTACCAAAAAGAAAAATCTCTTATTTTCTTTCTAATATCAACTTTTCAAAAGACAAAGAATAACATCAAAATAATTTCATGTCCTAAAAAATGTGTGGCTAAGGTATGAATATTTTTGGGCAAATAATCTCAATTCTTCTGTTAAAAACTACTTCCTAATATCCTGTTATCAGTAATTGCACTGTGGCTATCTGATGTTCTGCTGTATAAGAAGGCTGAGCTAAAATAACCCGGGGCTGCAGCAGTCTCTGACAGTCCTCCCAAGTGTCTTTCTCTGTCTCTTGTTTTTCTTTCATCCTCACTCCCCCTTTCAGGTGTTGTTTGTCTTGGCCGGCTGGTACGGGCAGTCATTACCCCTTCAGCCATGTGGGAATGGAACAAATAAGTGTCCTTGTCACATATCAGTGGACTCAGTATCCAGGTAATTTGCTGGGGACAGCATGTAGTATTTTCAGTGTCTAGGGCTCTGAGCATAACCAAGTGTAAAGTCTGTTATATCAGCCTCAGCATACCCCGTGTCCATTGGTCTTTTTCTGGAAGTTTTTTTCCTTAGCTCTTATAGTAAGTGTATCAGTGAGCCAACAGATATGAAACCGCATGATTCTGATCCAGAGGGGTCTTCATTGAGGATCTGGTTGGTCTCAAGTAGCTGAGCATGGCTGCTCATAGCTGGGGGCTTCAGGGACCATGTTAGGTAGCAAGTGTGGATCAACCAATGAAGTTTCATGTTCCAGGGCTGCCATTGGGATGCCAGAGGATCCTAGAGAACACAGAACACAGGAGGTGAGAGCAGGAGGTTGCAAGAACTCTAGACAGTGAGGGCACATGGGAGGTAGATCAGCAACTCCATCACTGAGTGGACCTGGAAAGTAGCTGATTCCATGATTGTAGCCTAGGATCCTGCGCAGGGCCTCTCCATGTGGAGAAAACCTGGGCTCTCACTTGGCCTCTCAATACAAATGATCCAGGACATATCTAGTAAGCTCTGCAGGGGGTGGAGATAATATCCTTTCCACATCTTAGTCCTACCCCTCCAATCAAGATGTTTGGAAATGGATTTAGATTTTTTGTAGGTCTTCCCCAGGTGATGGACTTTATGCTCAACAATTTATTACTCATGGAGAAAGATCCTGACTTCCCAATCACTCCATGGTAGAGGAATAAGGCCTAAAGACTGCCCTGCTTCCTGGTTTCCATTCTCTTCATTTAGTACCAGGGCTTTGGCCAAACTTCCATTCTAACATGCTGCTGTCACTTTCTCTCCTGTGCTATGTCCTATTACACAGTGGAGCCGAGCTGACTGTGTCCTGATGGATCAGCAGAGTCTCAAGTAGAGAGGGGAGAACTGTATTCACTCCTTGGGATTCTGGAAGTCTCTCTTTCTTTGGAATTTTAGCTCCTGTTATCAACCAGTTTCTTTTCACCAATCAACATGTCTCATAAGACAAGCCATTTTCATTTGTTTTGTTTACCTTGGGAAATCTCATTTGTATACATGTTTATAAAATTTGTTCAATACTCACACAGCTCTATTTCCTTATATCTGTATAACAAAAAAAATACATTTTAAATTTGATCAATATTATGTATTCTAAAATCAATATATGGTCTCACTTTTGAAGCTATTATGTTTAAATATATGCATATTATACATTAAGTATATGAATATATAAATACACAAATACACACACACACACACACACATCCAGAGCACAAAGGGGTAACAATGGCACTGTTTTTCAAGATGAAGGACAAGGATGTTTGATGGTTGCAAAGAGGAAAGCACAGTGATGTACATACATAAAATATTCCAGTCAAAATAGTTTGTGTTTTTAGTACAACTAATTCAACTAAAACTTCTTTAATACCCTGATATTTTAAACACAGATAAAGTGAAAATAAAGGCAATAATCCCTGTAAGGAGAAATGGAAATACTCTGGT
>NW_008358032.1:0-395 GCF_000622305.1 Nannospalax galili | reverse complement strand
TAAATCTCTCATGTTTTCTATGTGCTAAGCTCTCGGTTTTTCACATTCTTCTTATCAGAATGGTTACTTTCCAGTATGAATTCTCTGATTAAACAATAAATATGACAAAAGGACTTATCACTCACTTCACATTTGTAGGGTGTCTCTCAAGTATGAATTACATGATGTGCTCTAATCTAACATATCTTTTTTTTTTTTTCTTAGTCATCTTGAGACAGGGTCTCCCTGTAGTCCCAGCTGGCCTGGAACCCACTATATAGACCAGGCTGGCTTTGAATTCACAGAGATGGTCCTGCCTCTGACTCCCGAGTGCTGGAATTAAAGGCATGCCTAACACATCTTCCTACAGGACTTCTTACATTCCTCACATTTCTTGGGATTCTCTCAAATAGGAA
>NW_008358031.1:2128-2900 GCF_000622305.1 Nannospalax galili | reverse complement strand
TATTGCTCCAGTGTTCCATCACAATGTTACAATGTGACTTCAAATTGTCTATTGTAACATCACCATATTACAATGTAACATCACCATATTTCAAAGTAACACCAAGATGGTCTAATGTCCAGTACTATCGCCACATGTTCCATTATATTGCTAGAATTTTTCATCACAGTGTTAGAATATGACTTCACAATTTCCATTGTGCCACCACAATGCTCAAATGTGATGTGACAATGCTCCAATGAGCCTACACTCTCGCCCCATGAACCAATATATTGATCCAATGTGCCATCACAATGCTACAAAGTTCCAAATAATAATACCACTTGAGACAATATATGGCTCCAATGTGTCATGACAATGTTAAATTTGACTTCGCAGTGTTCCAATGTGACATCACAGTGCTCCAGTGCTACATCATAATGCTCCAATGTGGCAAAACTATCGCCCCATGTGCCATTATATTGCTCCAATATGCCATCACGATCTTACATTATGACATCACAATATTCCATTGTGACTTCAAAATGCTCCAATTTGACATCAAAATGCTCCAATGTGCCATCACAATATTAAAATATGACTTCACAATAATCCATTGTGATATAAAAATGCTTAAATATGACGTGACAGTTCTTCAACGTGCCAACCCTATCGTCGCATGTGCCATTATACTGCTCCAATGTGTCATCACAATGATACGATATGACTTCACAATGTTCCACTGTGCCATCACAATGCATCATTTTGTCATTACAGTGATCCATTCTGTCAT
>NW_008358031.1:0-1445 GCF_000622305.1 Nannospalax galili | reverse complement strand
GTTGTCAAACTTGGTGTTCTTTATGTCTAGTCTCCTCAATGGCTCTCAAAATATAGTATTTAATTTAAAATATTCAAATGATAAATTTTTGTTCCTGGAATTAATATTTTTCTTCCTCAACATATTACAATCAATAAAATCAATATTTTTGCTTTGTTTTTAAATGATACCAATATAAGTTGTACAAATACATACATATATATCTTACAAATTTATCTATAGATGAAAACAAAGCATATAAATCTTTGCAAAATGATTGTGCCTAGAAAACTCATACCAAATTCAGAACATAGTGCCATGAGAAGCCTACCTTGGGACCCTCCAAATCAGTATTTTGTGTAAAACATACTGTGGGGACCTAAAAGCCCCACCTTGCGTAGGTCCAAAAGGAAGTTACTGGGGGTGCGGCCTGGCTTGTTTTGAAAGTCTGAAGAATACTTCTGCACTGCTGAGGAGTGCATGATCAGCACGTGACCATCCTTAAGATACACCCTCAGGGGGAGGGGGGATTTCCAGGTGCCTTTATAAGCTCTGTAATACCTGCAATAAATGAGTCCCCTGCCTGACTAGTCTCCCCGTTGTGTCAGAGTGTCCCCGGTAATAGGGGCAGCATGGGCTGGCGAATGGCGTGCTTACTCATCCCCAATCATCACTCCCCAGGGGTCGCTGGTTCGAACCCCCGGCAACTGGCGCTCAACGTGGCGCTCGAAGGAAGGTGAAAAGAAGAAAAGAAAGAAAGAAGAAAAACGGATTGTGGCCTAACGGGAACTTAGGAGTAAGCGAGACCTGGAAAGATGGGTAATGCAATCAATAAGCCTGAGGACCCACTGCTTAAAGTGCTGACAGATATGCTTAAAAGCAGGCGATTGGATCTGTCAAATCCAGTAGCTCAAAAGGTTTGGGCAGAGCCTGTTTATTTGGCTCCCTGGCTACTTGGGGCTCATGTTTTTATAGGGGATACATGGGAATCATGGGAAGAGATTGAGGAAGAATGTAGAAATGCAACAGAAGTGAAACCAAAAGCGGCCAAAGTAAGAAGTGGCACCTCGGGCATGCCCTGGCCAGCTTCAGGGCCTCCCAGGACCCATGAAAACAGGACCCATGGATGCCTTTTTCAGAAGGGCAGGGAGGAGCGTACCACACAGGGTCGGGCGAAAGCCGCCCACCCGACCCACCTTGAACTAAGGTGTGCACGAGTCAGGGGCCCCCACAAAATCTGGACAGGGGACCGCCCCCTGGCCAGTGACTGGCAGCAGCTGCGGGGAGCATTTAATAGAAAAAGAACCCACCATTGGCTGTGCACCGCTACCGGCTCTGGGACAGCTGGGAAGTCCTGGTTCAGGGAAGGTGCCTGGGGGGCCCATTCCGTCTGGTCCATGCATTGCTGGGGATCTACCCCAGCCCCGAGTGCTACAGCCCCACTGGCAGCAACAATCGCCAAATTC
>NW_008358030.1:0-1329 GCF_000622305.1 Nannospalax galili | reverse complement strand
ATTTTGTAGTATCTATGTTTTACTTAAGCTAATTATGATTTGCTACTTGGCATACAAATGTATTAAGAGTCTAAAATATAATCACTGTTTATGCTTTAATTCCTCTCCTTAGAAAGTGAGAAAGAGGGAACAAAACCTTATGCCAACCTCCTGTGGCTGAGCAAGTGTTCAAATGGTTTTGGATGCAATTTAATTAATCGGCATTCTATATATAGGAAAAGGCTCAGCAACTTCAGTGTGAAAGAAAATTGCAGTCTAATAGTTCAAGTAACTTCCACACATATTCCATAATCAGACAGTTACACAATCCATCATCCAACTGGAATTCTACTCAGAACACTGTGTAGGACACATGTCACTCCAAGTCTGTTTTCTACTACTTTCCCTCAGAGACCACAGGCATAATTCATGAGCCCATAGGTAAGTCTTCTTAGCCTAAACCAAATAATGTTCTGTTCTGCCCCTCTACATTGACTCTTTTGATCCAAATCTTGACCTTATTTATCCTCATTGTATGGTTTACTTAACCATAATTCTCTCTTCTAATTCTCTCTTAACATTTAAATAATTTATTTTTATGTTCTACATATGGATATTTTGTGTGCTTGTAGGTGCACCCATGTGTGCAATGCCCGTGGAATCAGAAGAGGGTATTGGATCCCTTGAAAATAGAGTTAAGGACAGTTATTAGCCAAAATGTAGGTGTTGGGAAACAAACCTGTATCCTCTGTGAGCAGCTAGTGCTCTTAACCAATAATCCCTGTCTCCAGGCCCTCTGTTCCAGTTCTTACACTTCAAATCACACTAATCTGAAATTCATATTTACATACTTCTGTAACAATAATCTTCATTATAATAGCTTGCTCTAGGCAGAAGTGGATGTAGAGAAGCTAACATAAATAGTAATTCCATAGGATAAGACGATACATGCTTTAGACTCATCAATAATTCTTTTTCTTTTCAAATTTCCCTGTTTTATGTGTATAGCCTGGCGTGGTGGTGCACGCCTTTAATCCCAGCACTCGGGAGGCAGAGGCAGGCGGATCTCTGTGAGTTCAAGGCCAGCCTGGTCTACACAGTGAGTTCCAGGACAGCTTGGGCTACAGGGAGACCCTGTCTCAAAAAGACCCCCCGAAATTTTTTATAAGTGCTAGGCCTACATGCATTTAAGTGCATCCATGTCATGTAGTGCTTGTGGAGGACAGAAGAAGACATCAAATCCCCTGGAACTGGAGTTACAGATGGTTGTTAGCCACCATGTGGTTTCTGGGATTCAAGCACAGGACTACCGTAAGAACAGCTAGTGCTCTTAACTGCTGAGTCATCTCT
>NW_008358029.1:0-265 GCF_000622305.1 Nannospalax galili | reverse complement strand
TGAGGCGGGGGGAGAGCTGCAGAGATGGCTCAGTGGTTAAGAGCACTGGCAATTCCTCCAGAGAACCCCGGGTTTTCAACACTGAAAAAACCACATCAACTAAAATGATCACAGAATCACGGTGTGAGATGAAGACAACTGCACATCCAATAAGGATCTCCATTCACAAGGGACAGTTCAATAATCTGTTCCTCTTACCTTCTTTCTTATTCACGCTGCTGGGGATCAAACCCATGTCCGCGTGTATGCAAGACAAACACTCTAC
>NW_008358028.1:0-343 GCF_000622305.1 Nannospalax galili | reverse complement strand
TTTTATTTAAAAATGTTTTCATGTGTATGAGTGTTATGCCTGCATGTTTTTTATTTTTTTGTTTGTTTGTTTGTTTGATTGTTTATTTTTGTCTTTTTGAGATAGGGTCACCCTGTAGCCCCAGCTGGCCTGGAACTCATTATGTAGACCAGGCTGGCCTCAAACTCACAGAGTTCTGCCTGCCTCTGCCTCCCAAGTGCCAGGATTAAAGGCATGCCTACATGTTTGTAAGTGCACCTGTATCATGCAGTGCCCAAAGAGTACAGAGGAGGGCATCAGATCCTCTGGAACTGAAGTTATGGATAGTTGTTAGCTGCCATGTGGATACTGGGATTTGAACCTG
>NW_008358027.1:0-280 GCF_000622305.1 Nannospalax galili | reverse complement strand
ACAAAAAGAAATTGAAACAAAAATACAAAATCTCCTGACTAAAAAAAGGCCTCCATTATATAGGTCAACAAGACAGAGAATTAACAAAGAGACAGCTGAATTAAACAATACCACACATCAAGTGGGCCTAACAGACATCTACTGAATATTCCACCCAAGCACCAAACAATATGCTTTCTATTAAGCATACGGACCCTATACTGGGGCACAAAAAAGAAGCCTCAACAAGTACAAAAAGAGTGAAATAATTCCATGCGTTCTATCAGACCACAATGCAATA
>NW_008358026.1:0-476 GCF_000622305.1 Nannospalax galili | reverse complement strand
AGATGCTGGATCTCTCCCACCCCATACATCTGTCAAATTCTGAATAGTGGCAATGTTTTTTACAATCCCTCCAGGAATGCAATGTGATTTTGCTTCACATTTTCTCTGATACAGGCACTTTGATCATTTCCATCCCAATTTTCCAACCACAATAGCCTTCAGTTCACAAGCCAAGGAATCAATGTGAGGATTATGCCATAATCTAAGGAGATTTATGCAAATTATAAATCTGGAATAGCTACAGGGTGAATTTAGACACACAATGTAAACATGAGTCAGACTTTGGGTGCAACCCCATTGATGACTTCAACTTCACAAGCACTGACAGTAACTGGAGGGGAACAAGCCTGTCTGGACTCTGATATAAACAACCTCTATTCAAAGACAGTGTGACAAAAGTGACAAAAGCCCGAGTGTCTACTTTACCCCAATGTACACTTGTCAAAATTAAAGGTTGTAGTTATAGTTGAGAAAGA
>NW_008358025.1:0-1809 GCF_000622305.1 Nannospalax galili | reverse complement strand
CAAGGAGTGGTATAACTGGGTCAAATGGTAGGTTCATTTGTGGTTTTTTAGAGTTTTTCACACTGCTTTCCATAGGGGTTGAGCCAGTATGCAGCCCCACCAGCAGTGGATGAGTGTTCCCCTTCCCACATCCTTCTTCAACAATTGGTATCATGTATTCTCTTGATCTTAGCTAGTCTGACTAGGGTAAGGTGAAATCTTAAAGTGGTTTTAACTTGCATTTCCCTAATTATTAGTGATGCTGAACATCTTTAAAGATGTTTCCTAGCCATCATTACTTCTTTTGAGAACTCTCTGTTCAGCTCCTTAGGCCATCTTTTAATTGGGTTGCTTCTTGTCTTGGTTCTCTGTTTTGTGCATTCATTATATATTCTGGTTATTAAACATCTGTTGGATGTGTCGCTGGTGAAGATTTTCTCCCATTCTGTGGGTTTTCTGTTTGCTTCTTTGATTGCCTCCTTTGATGTACAGAAGGTCTTTAGGTTAGTGAGGTCCCATTTGTTGATTCTTGCCCTTGTTTCTTGGGCAGTTGATGTCCGGTTTAGAAAATCCTTTCGTTTCCTGAGCAATTGATGTCCGGTTTAGAAAATCCTTTCCTACACCAATATCTTTTAGGTTTCTGCCAATCTTTTCTTCTAACAGATTCAGGGTTTCAGGCTTTCCATTGAGGTCTTTGATCCATTTGGAATTGACTTTTGTACAGGGTGAAAGATAGGGGTTTAGTTTCATTCTTCTACAAGTGGACATCCAGTTTTGCCAGCCCCATTTGCTGAACATGCTATCTTTTCTCCAGTTAATGTTCTTGGCCCCTTGGTCAAATATCAGGCGGCTAAAATTGCATTTGCTCATATTTGGGTCTTCAGTTTTGTTCCATTGGTCTATGGGTCTTTTTTTTGTGCCAGTACCGTGTTGTTTTTTATGACTATAGCTCTGTAATATTAGTACCATGTTGTTTTTATGACTATAGCTCTGTAATACAGCCTAAAATCTGATATAGTAATCCCCCCAGTATTGCTCTTAGTGCTCAGGGGTGCTTTGGCTATCCGAGGTCTTTTGTGCTTCCATATGAATCTCAGGATAGTTTTTTCCAATTCCGTGAAAAATGTCATGGGGATTTTGAATGGCATTGCATTGAATCTATATATGACTTTTGGTAGGATGGTCATTTTCACAATATAAATTTTTCCAATCCATGAGCATTGGATGTCCTTCCATCTCTGATGTCTTCCTCAATTTCTTTCGTCTTTGGTCAGGTTTACTAAGATGTCTTCCTCAATTTCTTTCTTTAAAGATTTAAATTTTTCATTGTAAAGGTATTTAATGTCTTTGGTCAGGTCTATTCTGAGATATTTTATTTATTTACCTTTTGCAGATATTTTGAAGGAGAGTGTTTCCATGTACTCTTTCTCTCATTGCTTTTTATTGGTGTATAGAAGTGGTGTGTAGTGGACAGCCTTGTCTGGTTCCTGATTTCAGTGGGAATGCTTCCTGTTTTTCTCCATTTAGAATGATGTTGGCTGTAGGTTTGTTATATATGGCTTTAATTATATTGAGGTATGCCCCCAGGACTTTGATCATAAACACATATTGAATTTTGTCAAAGGCCTTCTCTGCATCTATTGAGATGACCATGTGGTTCTTGTCTTTGAGCCCATATATATGATTTATGACACTTATTGACTTATGTATATTGAACCATCCCTGCATCTCTGGGATAAAGCTGACTTGATCATGATGGATCTTTCTGATGTGTGTCTATATGCAGTTTGCAAGTATCTTGGTGAGAATTTTTGCATCTATGTTCATTAA
>NW_008358024.1:278379-315312 GCF_000622305.1 Nannospalax galili | reverse complement strand
TTTAGCAGATTGAGTCTAACCATCTGTGGAATATTGCTAATCACAAGCTACCGGAAACATATATACATATAATATTTATGCATACATATATGTTTACAGGTACTGTTTTACATATAACTGATGAAGATGTCCTGAAATCTTACCAGTTTAACTAAAACCTTGGTCTTTTTTCAATGTTTACCAAATCTAGTCTCCAGAGGAACAAGTGAACAAATGCCCTTGATTTTAGGATGGCTGGAGAGTACTATTAAGTACCCTAACTAGACTTATACCTTGGGTTTATATAAAACAGTATTTAGAATATATTAAAAATGAGACAAGAGTTGTGGAGTGTTAATATGTGTTAATCCAGGAGAGCACTTCATACCCATAACCACAACACTCAGGAGGATGAGGCAGGAGGATTGCCTCAGGTTCAAGGCATTTGCTGGATACTTCTTTGCAGCTTAAGATAGTAATAGATTGGCCATATGTAATGTGGTGGGGTATGGGAGGCTAGGGCAGAAGAGAGAGAAAGGGGAGGTTAACTAACAGTACAGGCCTTTAAAACCGGCCATGCAAACACACACACAATATAAAAAGAATTTAAAGGTAGCTACTCCATAAGAGGGCTTCAGTGGCCCTGACAGACAACACAGCCTAACAAATGAGAAGTCCTACACCAGGCATAGACTCCCCTCTTTTGGAGTTGTTGACCAGAGAGATCTCATAGATCCTCAAACAATTCTGGCTATTGCTGTCACATGTGGATTTCCCAGTAAGACCCTATTACTGAAGGCACTACATACCTGGGTCATAGGACAAACAAGGAGAAACCAAGCTGGTCCTGACCTTGAAGCTGAATTACTCCTGGCTAGCTTTCAGAGTACTAGGAGGTGCTGTGCATGTTACTGGCAGAGAGAGGTAGTCATCATAAGCTCACAGGTACAATAGTGCCTCAAATATTATGGGAGTAAGCAACCACCTTTTAATCGGATTTAAGGCCCATGTCACAGGATGGAGTCCATACCTGACAATATGATGGCTAGACAGGTAATGGCCCAGAAGGGAGAACCTCTACTATCATTCTGATGAATAGACATAGTATTAAACTGACTCACAGTAAGTTATTGTTATACACACAGATGACTGCATCTCTCAGTTCTCACCAGAGAAGTTTCTTCTTCCAGCAGATGGTGGTGGTTAACACAGAGACCCACAGAAACCAGATGCAGAGTAAGAGACTGTGGAGTGCTCAGCCCTGAACAGGACACTATACTGGTCCTTCTCCCAAGAATCAGGGATCATTGCAGAAGACATGGTGGAAAGATTGTAAGAGCCAGAGGTGGCGGATGTGCACAAGGAAACTGTTGTCTGGACACCACAGGGTGGTTTCACATATGAACCCACAGCACTAATGACACTATGCACAAGACCTGTGCAAACCCAAGCCAGACAGTGACTCAGCATGGGAAGGGGAGGTGGGCGGGAATCCCCAGCCATAATTGAGGATCTACTGGCAACTGGGAGAGGGAGAGTTAGTTGTCCTTTTGGTGTGATGCCTGGTAGGTTGACCAGACTTCAGGGCACAGACCCACAGCCAGGAGCATGTGGGAGGCACAGAACAAAATCAAAAGGCCTTTAAAATACAAAAATTTCCATGTGGTCCTGCACCTCCTCCCTGGCTCTTACAATCTTTCCACCCCCTCTTCTGTGATGATCCCTGGGCCTTTGGTGGGCAAAGTTTAATACAGGAGTCCTGTCCAAGGACCAGCATTCTGCAGACTCTCGATCCCTATGCTTTGGCCATTTGTGGCCTTTTGTGTTCCTGGCCCTCCGCTGAATGAGGGAGCTTCATTACTGAGAACTGAGAGGTTCATTAGAGTCCTCTTCTTTACCCCTGTTCTACATTCCATGAGCCTTAGGAAATACACAAAAAATTCAATAAAAAAATTGGAAACTGATTGCTGCTGGGTGAAGAAGAGCTGATCTTCCTAAAACAAGGGACTCCAGATAGGCTGACTAGACTCAGTGGATGGACAAGCACTGGAAATGTCTGGGGACACTGGCAACCCAGTGGGCCTTAACAGGATGACAGAGTAAATGGGCTCCATTGGGGGATTGTGGGAGGGTGGCACTGGGGACGGGGATATAAAGATTAAGATTGATTGAGCTGTGCTGTATGAAACACACAAAAAACTCCATTAAAATTTTTTTTTAATTTACAGGCAAAATCAGGTGGTACAGCTATAGATACAATGAGAGCCTCTAGATAGGCTGACTAGACCTCAGTAGATGAACTTGCACTGAGGGACGTCTGGGGACACTAATGACACAATAGACCTTAACACAAATGACAGAATGTATGAATTCCAGCGGTGGGCCTATGAGGGAGTGCCAATGGGGGAGGGGTATAATGATGATTGAGATTGATTGAACTGTTCTATATAAAATACATAAACATTCAATAAAAAAGAAAAATAAATAGAAATAAAATATTTTAAGGAAAGAAAAAATTAAAAATAAATAAAAATTTAAAAATTAGGAAAAGAGCCAATGATAATGAGGACATGGAATGGGGGCTGTTGGGGAGGGGAAAATGGGGGCACAGTGGGGAGGGAGAAAGTGAGCTAGGGGAGGGGAGGACTAGTGGGAAGGGGTAGTGTTAGGGGTATGGGGGTCAGTGGGAAGAGTAGAAGGGAGGGAGTCTGAATATGATCAAAACATTGTGTGAAATTCTGGAATCAATAAAAAAATAATTAACTTTCAAAACAGAAAAAGGTAAGGCAATTGAGGGACAAAAATAGAATTCTTCATTATGCCTTTATGATATTAGGAATGACTCAGAATTACCAACAATATATAAATGAAAATTAACTGTTGAAAAAGTGTTCAACTATGAAACTCAGAACGTAGCTTAATTTCTATTAAACAGACTAGATTTTGGTCTTGTAATGTGCTTGACAAGGGGCACAAGGGTTAAACTATGAAAAAGACTACATTGTCTCAAAGTAGATTTTCAAGGAAAAAATATCAAAAAAACAAGAGGCCACTTTGAGGGTGTTTATGTTCAACACGGAGACCTTTGATCTAATTCGCCCCCTTAACAACCCTCAGTAGTGAGAGAACACTTGGAATTGGCACTATTTTAAAACACTTTCTATGTCAAAGACCACTTGACAGGACACTGCTGCAGCCTGCTTGTTCCCCATCCCACCCACAGCCTTACACAGGAGGAACAGCTAAGACAGTCTCACCCAGATCCTTACATGGGGCTGGGGGGCGGGCGGCTAACACATCCTCATCCTTCCAAAACGAAAGTTGGTCTATGAATGCAAATCTTGAATTTAAAGCTCAATTTCTATCTTGACTCTTTACCAAGTTCTCTCTCCTCTGTTTCTCCATCCCCATGTCTTCCTGTAGACATCTCTCTATTCTCTCTTCCTCTCTCTCTCTCTTTCTCTCTCCTCTTCCCCTCTCCCCTTTGACTGTTTAGAGATGGCTGTAGGATTACGTGCAGCTTCAGTAGATAATTCAGAGACTGCACACATCATGTTTCCTCTAATGACAGAGTCTTGGATGCTGTGTGAGTCATTTCCCCTGTTGCTGTGACAAATACAGCTTGAAGGGGGAAGGGGTGTTTTGGGCTCACGGCTTGAGGGTTCGGGCCATCATGGCAAGGAAGGCATGGAGGCCACTGTGTAAGGCAGCTGGTCACACTGTGTTCACACCCAGGAAGTACAGAGAGACGAAAGCTGGTGTTTAGCTCTCTTTCTTCCCTTCCCTTTCAATCAGCCTGGAACCCCAGCTCCAATTCCAGCGAGCCCTGTTCATGGTGGGTCTTCCCTCCTCTGCTGAGCCTCTTTGGAAAGGCCCTCACAGACACGTTAGAAGTGTGTCTCCTAAGTGATTCCAAAACCAATCAGGTTGACAAAGAGGTGCCATCACACATCTCTTCCCTACAGCATCACAGTCAGGAGGCTGACACTGTGGCAAGAGAGCTTTTCATGGACATGTGGATCACTCCAGGCTGACCTCTTTCCTGGTCTTCCTGCTGTCTGTGTCTGACTTGGGAAACAAGAAGCTAAGGCCCGTCCATTGTCTCGGAAGCAGAGGTTGTTTTTCTGGATCACTCCAGGCTGACCTCTTTCCTGGTCTTCCTGCTGTCTGTGTCTGGCTTGGGAAACAAGAAGCTAAGGCCCATCCATTGTCTCGGAAGCAGAGGTTGTTTTTTCTTCTCTTTATTTTGTCTACTTCACACCTTTTTTCCCATCTCCAGTCACACTGGCTCTACAGAAGTTCCTGTCCCAGTTCACACATCCGTTTCTTGACATTCCTGTCCGTTTACCGAACATCTTGGTATTAGCCTTTGCACACAGTGATGGAGCTGTACTGAGTTTACTCAGGGTACATTTTCCTCCTTGTAGCCAATAATGTATAAAACACATGAAAAATGATTCCCATCCATGTCATTTGTGACTAGTGTGATGTACTCATTCTTTTTCAGGTATGTGTGATGAACCCTAGGGAGGTGGGTTCGTTAACTAGGAAGGAGACATGGCCTGTGGGTACAGAAGGAATGTCTTTGAGGAATCTCATGGATACCTGGGAGCATAAGCCCAGTCATGGCAAAGTCATGGATTCTAAAGATCTGTAGAATTTCACTGACTTTTGAACATAATATAAAGAGAAGCAGTTAAAGAAAGACACAGCTGAGAACAGGGGGCAGTGATCAGGGAAAGGCGTCTCTCAAAAGTCCATTGCCTTTTAAGGGTCAGTTTCCCTGAAGGCTAGAACCCAATGGAGACAGTGGCCAAGTGTGTATTATACTGTGTCATCCATTTACATCGTCACTGTGACTCTCTACTAAATATAAAACGATATTCTGGCACTCTCCAGATTTAAATCAAATTCATTTACTTCTCAGAAGAAGCTCACAATTACCTCTGGTTCTTTTATCTGCTAACCTTTCCTTTCTGTTCACGTCCTTCTTTGAGAAACACCTATCAGTGATTGAGGAAAGGATGTTGGATTGTCTAGGCTGATTTCCAAAATATACTTGTGAGTTTTGTCACTGAGGACATATTCCTGAAGTATGTTTGCCTCAGATAACTCATCTATAGACTGGGGAAGTTGCTGCTGTGTGAACCAGTGTAATCACTCTCAAGCCCCTGGTTCCCAACCCTGAAAATTACATGTGTCAATTCTTTGATGACTTCTGTTGATTCTTGGATAATTTTTTCCAAAGGGACCAGATATTCCTGTGCTTTTTCAAGGTGATTTTGGTTTGTATCTGAGGTATGTTGAATGTTACTTATGAGACTGGGTCTGGCTGACATTGTGTCAGGAGTGCTAACATTTCTGTGTATTAGTTTGGCAACCTTCACAAAGTCCTCTGTTCTGGGTTAACTCCTGGTCAGCCTCAGGTCTGGCCACAAGTCCATGTGCTACCTTAGCTTAGAAAGAGGCCCTGCCCTGCCTGTCAACCATGATCGCTGGTCACAGGCTAACAGCAGATGCACACTTTCCAGATCTTCCATCTCTAGATGAATGCTTATTGAACTTGGCCCCTACTAAGACATTTAGTAAAGTCTGAAGTTCAGTGTATACACCTGACTTCTCATGGATAATAATGCCTACAATGAAAGACATCTGTTTAGCACTAGATCCCTTAGTTTACAATACTATTGTAAACAGAGCCCCAGACAAAGAACTTATTTTTATAAGCCAACATCCACACAATCTATCTATGTATAATTTGATATGTACTTATATATATGCACATAAGAATTAAAATGTAGTAAAAAGAAACCAGTAGTGTTTTTATTGTGGATGGACACAAGAGTTGCTTAGGGAAATACGCCCTTCGGCAATGTTCATTGTCTTGAGAGTATGCAGATTAGGGGAAAACTCCATCATTAAAGAAAGTCTATTATTTATAATCTGTTCCCCATGGAAAGTAGGACGTCCGTTTTATTTGTGCTCTTATTAATGGACTTCTTTTTTTCTTTCAGAAGAGAGGAAATGTTTTGAGGCTGTTTTTAAACCTCACTATATTCCTATAAAAAGCAAGTCAATAAAAAAATGTGCCCAAGATAAATTTCAAAGGCAGGAGAGGTTTGAGAGATGTTAAATAACCAATGCTTCCCTCATTTTAAAGCTAAACTTAAAGTAAAAATCTTCACCAAACAAGTTTATTGTAATATTTTGAATTCTTGATGTCTGGAAATCTATACAATGTGAATATCTATTTCTGTAGCTAGATAAAGACTTTTTAAAATTTAAATCAGTTTTATTTAAGAATTTCCAATAATGATGACCCAAATTTTAAAAAAACACCCAAGAAGAGGACAGGCAGAAAAATGCCACAGACAGTAACAACTACAACAAAAATTCCTTTTTCCAAGTGGGTCAATGCAAAACCCACATTCAGTGTGCGGTCATGTCTAACTCCCACTGGAGTAGTGGGCAATGAAATCAGAAAACAGAGCATTATTTCTAACTCTCAGCAGTTGTGTCTTTAGACCTGTGCCTGTCCACTTGCCTTCACAGAGAGCATGAGTCCCCATTCCCATCAGCAAGCAGGCGGGGGTGCATGTGTGGTCCCTAGAAGAGTGTACTGTTTTTTAATTTTTAATTTCCACTTTATGCATTGAGTGTTTTGTCTGCATATATGTATGTGTGCCTGTGTTGTGCTATACGTACAGAGCCCAGAAGAGGGCATATGATCCCGTGGAACTGGAGTTAGAGTTGTTAACTGCCACGTGGGTGCTGGGAACTGAATTTGGAGTAGGAGCAGCCAGTGTTCTTGTCATTGAGCCATTTCTCCAGCCCTAAGTAGGTTATACACATGCTGTATGTGTGTGTGTGTGTGTGTGTGTGTGTGTGTGTGTGTGTAACGAAATAGGCTGAGAATTTACACCAACATTAAACCACACTTTCTGCCATCTTACCGCTCTGTATGACACTCAAGTTAGGGACACCTGGCACAGCACAGTCCTTGGTATGCCTCATAATGCAGAAATAACATCTGTCTGAAGTGGTACCATCTAAAATGAGGGCCAGAGAACTGAGGTTCTATTCCCAGCACCAACATGGTGGCTAACAATTACCCACAGCTCCAGTTCCAGGGGATCTGACTCCCTCTTCTAACCTCTATGGGCATGAAATGACATGGGTGCACTTACACACATGTAGGAAATATGCTCATACACATAAAATAAAAATAAAATGTTTTGAATCTAAAAGGAAGTTCAGGCAAACATGCCATGGGAATAGGGAGACATTTCTCCAGAAGTCCGACGACGGCCAGGACCCTGAGCTAAACCTTCAGCAATTCCACTTACACACATGTAGGAAATATGCTCATACACATAAAATAAAAATAAAATATTTTTAATCTAAAAGGAAGTTGAGGCAAACATGCCATGAGAATAGGGAGACATTTCTCCAGAAGTCCAATGACGGCCAGGACCTTGAGCTAAACCTTCAGCAATTTACACTCCCCACAGACCAACTTTCTCCCAGATGTGGGGAGGACAATGAGTTGTGGTCCCCACCTTGATCATGTTAGGGCTTCAGAGGCTCAGGGTAAGTGTGGTCCCCTCCCCGATGGAGCTGTGGACGCTTACAATGAGCGTGGTTCTGTCCCTGGGGACGCTTACAATGAGCGTGGTTCTGTCCCTGAAGTGTTAGGGCTGTGGAAGCCCACAGTGGTAGATCGGAAGGAAAAATGTGATGTACAAGTGAACTTGATTTGGAACCTAGGACACTCTGTTCTCTTGCCTACATTGCCACAGCACTCACTGAAAATAAAGAGGCAACCAGGTGCTTAGAGACGCAAGCACAGTCCAGGGAGCTCGTCAAGCTTCCTGTGACGGGACAGGGCCAGGACAACAGAGACGGAGTGGACGAAAAGATGATGAAAGAACTTTGGTGCCATATTTGAATAAATGGCCATTTTTCCTGACTAAAAGAAAAGTTGGTATAATAATTATTTTATTGACTTTAAGCAACCAATATACGAAAAAATTACACCTGTTGCTTTTAATTCAATGTCAATTTCATTGTAAAAGCAATACAGTCCTTGTAGAGATTTGAAAATGAAAAAGAACCAGAAAAAAAACAGATAGAAATGGTCACTGTGAGTCACACCGTCCCCAAGCAGCCAGCATCCACATCATGGACTTGATATTTTAAATATCTTGGTATGTTTACGCACTGAGGTTACTATGTCGTTGTGTAAAACGTATTAATTTTTCCGTGCTTGATATTATTCTGAAAGTGTTTTTAAAACCTTGAAATTGCTCATTTCTATTGACTCCAGAATATAAAATACGACTTTTTATTATTTATTTAAATAATCCATTTGAGGTATGGGCTATTTTTACTAAATTTTGTTATAGTAAAACATGTAGGACCAAGCATGCTTAAAGGTAATTGTTAGGATACAGCTGTGATTATGTTCATAGTGTCAATTTGTAGAAGTTAAATAAAGTGATAAGAACAGATATTTGTTTTACAGAGGCCAAGAGATGGACCCAAGCTGAGGCCCTTCGGTGCTGCGGTCCAGCTGCTCTGTAAAGTGGGCAATTTATGATCACTCTTCAGCTTTGATGTTTCTTCATGAGTGCACTGGAAACAGAAACAGTGACACCTTACAGTTCATTACACACAGAAAGTAATATGAAACATACTATTATTTGGTTTAAAAAATTCATGAATCACTACTCAATAAGACTGGTTTTCCTACTTTAAAATAAAATCATGTCCTGTATGAAAGGCACTCTGATCCCCAAACATGACCTGCATTCCCATGGTCTATTTTATATCCAATTCTATTTGAGAGCTTTGAATGCTTCTGATGTCTAAGGATGAATTGATTTGGCTGACTCACCAGTGTGTGTCTGTTTTCTAAACTGGCTTAGAGACTGAGAAGGCAAGTGTGTCATATCTGTGATGGTAACAGGACTGACTTCCAAGCATTCAGAGAGAGAACAGTAGAGCCACATTCTGTAAGTGCTGAATTTTTGCCTCTAAACTTCCAGAAAGACTATCAGTAAATTTCCAACAGTTCCTGATGCACTAAAGGGATGAGAAGACATGATGGGGGAAGCCCTCCAAGGTGGTCTTGAATGCTTGGGCCTGAGCTTATGAACCTGAGTCACTCACAACCCAGCTGTGTTTGTTTCCTCAAGTTGCCCAAGATGAGCTTGATCATGTTATAAACCACCTCCAATAATCAATCAACTTAATACACAGATGTAAGAAAACATCACTTAAGAGTTACATTGCAACTTGAAGAAATGATATAAAACAATTTCTCCTTTTATAAGCCTTACATTTATCTATTTGTTGTGCATGCGTGTGTGTATGTGTGTGTGTGTCCGTGTGTGTGCACGCACCTGCCGTGGTGCAAGTGTGTGTGTGTGTGTGTGTGTGTGTGTGTGTGTGTGTGTCCGTGTGTGTGCACGCACCTGCTGTGGTGCACCTTTGGAGGCCAGAGGATAACTTATGTGAGTCAGTTCTCTCCTTCCATCTTGTGGGTTCCTGGGATGGATCTTGGGTCATCAGCCTTAGTTGCACCTGCCTTTACCCACTGACCCATCCTGCCTGCCTTCCCTATTTTCCTTCTTTTGTGCAAGTGATTGCATCAGAATTTTTTGTGGTTTTTAAGCTCGAGTCTCATATAGCCCAGGATGGCTATGTAGCCAAGGATAGCCTTTAATTCCTGATCTCAACACTTGGGCCTCCAAATGCTGGAAGCATAGGCAGATACCTTCACACCTGGGCTGTTTTTAGCTCTGTTTACGATAGCAATTTTACTAAAAGGAGTCTTTTATTAAGCTCTATCCATGTGTCGTATATTTTAAATATATAATTTTGCCTATTAGTGAAACAATGAGCCATCCATCAGGCACTGTCAAATCGGGACAAAAATCTGCATTTGTGGCTAGAATAAGAGATTAAGCGGGGAGAAAGGGATTCTCGTGTATTACATGGATGCACTTTGTCATGTCAAACTCAAAAGTATGGTGGACAAAGCACAAAGTTCACCAGAGCAAAGCCACAGCCCTGAGGGACACCCTGCAAACAGCACTGTGTACAGACCTCCACCCCTGCCTGGTAAAGACAACCTCATGTTATGCTTACACCAAAGGCTCCAAGGTGACAGATCTAAAAACCTGGAAGAATTGGGGCTTTACAGCCGAGCCCCTACCTGGACTTGTAAGGAACACGTACCCAACAATAGTAGACAAATACCTTAAGGTGGGCAAGCACCTAGTGATGGTATTCATGTACCCAACAGTAAACATGCACACAATCACAAATGTGCAGGCAACAATGGACATGCACCCAATAGTAGACATTTATCTACCCAGCAGTGGAAACGTACCCAGTAATAGATATGTATGCACACAGTTGACATGTACCCAATAGTCGGCATGGACCTAATAATGGATATGTATGTACCCCATAGTGGACACGCTCTCAATAATAAATATGTACCCAGCAGTGGACATGTATCCAACAATGGACACAGATCCAATAATAGGCATGTATTCATCAGTGGCCGTGTGCCCACAGGCACACACTATCCTGCTCTGGCTAGTCCTGTCCTCATCTCTTGCTGTGCTAAACCCCATGATCAAAAGCAACTTGGGAAGGAGAGGATTGATGTTAGCTTACAACTCCCAGGTCACAGTCTATCCATGAGTGAGGTCTGGGCAGGAACTCGGGCAGGAACCTGGAGGCAGGAACTGAAGCACAGACCATGGAGGAGCGCTACCCACTGATCTACCTTTCTTATTCTATCGATGCCCACAGAGGGCTGGGCCTCCTACTTCGATTATTCAAGAAAATGTCCCACAAACACACAGGCAAGTCCAATAGAGGAAATTCCTCAGCTGGGTTCCTTCTTCCCAGGGTCATCAAGTTCACAACCAAGATCAGCCATCACCGGTCCTTAATGGCCAATTTGTTCCAAGATTTAGTAGATACTTTTCATGAGTTTGCAGCTGCAATGGTGGCAGTGGCCTGTCCCTTCCTTCCTGAAGCACTCTCTTCCACTGTAATGTACAGCACCACAAATGCCCGTGCCTTCCTCATTCCTGTTGGGAAGCTGTCTCCCATCTCCTTTGCCACTTCCATTTCAATCTCTTGTGGGCAGTCTTCTTGGTGTCCTGGAAGGTCAATAGCTGCAGACTCTCCAGTTGGCAATTTACAATGCTTCCAGCCTCTTTCGAGATTCTGAAATTTGAGCTTAGTTCTCGTCATCATCTCCTATAGTTCAATACTATAAACCCTGGTCAATCTGTGGTCATGACCACACCTCAACTTTCAAACCTGCACATCTGCCTACCTGCTGTCTCGGGAGCAACCAAATACGCTCCCAGGATCAGCCGTAAATCCGCTACTTTAACACCACTTGCAGGAAGAAGCATTTTGGGGTCTCTGTCTCCTTCACTCTTCCCTCAAGTCCTTCTTGACTACCTGTAATGGGCACCTGGAATCTCTCCAATCATCAACATGAGTATACCTTGTTCCTGCACATGCTTCTAAACATGCAGCTTTAAGGGTCAGCAGTAGGGACATCAAAAAACATTGTTCAGATGAAAATTGTGTGAAATATTGACACAGGATGAGGATTGACCTTCTTATATACCAACACTACTTTTATTATGCTTCTGGAAGCCTTAAATTCCATACAGACAACCGCTTTTGAAGACCAAACAAAGGGGAGTCGTGGGTGGTGTTGGGCTTGCTTGCCTCTGTCCAAAGGTGTCCCACAAGGTCAATAGCTATAGACTCTCTCCAATTTACAATGTCCAGCACACTTGTCTGAAATGGTTCAATAGTGAAGATCTGAATTTCAAACAGCAGCTCTGAGCATCAGATCCAAAGTCTAAGGTAAGGTCTTTGTTGGTTTTAATCATCAGGACACCCATATGTTAAGCACCAGCCTGGGGTTTGTACACACATAGGGGTTTTATTACTAGAAGTTATATGAAGCTATTGGGAGATCAAGGTTGTTCAGTGTCACACTGTGTTAACATCTAGGTCACAGAGAAGCATTGGCTACAAAAGGACAGTGTGACAAAGCTGCCCATAACCAAACCCTGAACTCGGGACGTCCACGGAATGTTTCCCATGAGCTTCTGTGCTGTACTTGCCAATACACAGAACAGAACCCAGACTCTACTCCATCAGGCTATGGTGAAACAGGGTGCCTGATCTCAAAGAGCAGAGATGAAAGAATCAGTAAATCGTTATCTCAGAAGATAAACCCCAAACGGAGCCTGCTCCTCAAGCCCGGAAGTACATGGATGTCACAGGAGTTTGCTGTCAGGCAGTCTGACCGGTGCACCTGCCTTCCCTGTGCTCTAAATCTCAGCGCACGGTGGTGCATGTTTCTTTTAAAGCGAAAAGCTTTTCCTTAAAGCTAAAGACAAAGCTATAAACTCTGGATCTTCCCTGAAAACTTATTTAATCACTGTCCAGCAACAACAGGGAAGCATAGTTCTATCAGGAGCCCAAGAATCCTAAAGCTCTCATCCACATTCACATTTCAGTGTAAGAGCATGGGTACGTAAGATTGTCCAGGATCATAATATCCAATGTATTTCTATTTCCAAGAAATGAGTGTCCAGAGAGGAAAAGGAAGACTGTGCATTCAACAGTCACAAGATCACCTCCTGGCGATGTAAGAATATTGCAGATTACAGAGGCATTTACTGATGTTATTCCAAAGACTAAGGAGGTACCACCCTGGGCTGAAGATGGGATGTGTAAAGTTGTATGTGCAATGAGGAACAGTCACTACGGCCACTGGCAAAAAGTTGGAAGCCAGGCGTACTCTGGAGAGGTGCTACGCTAGCTCTACATCACCAGAGCCCAACCCTTGAGCACTATGGAATCTGAGGTGCACAGGGGCAGAGCTGCTGCCTTTACTGTCAGAGGAAATAAAGAGTTTGAAGTCTTTGTCACAGACAACATCTACCACACAGCCTAGGGGAATTTATACGGAAGCAAAGCAAGACGGACTGTTATGAACAGAGCAGTAAACACAACTGTGCTGCTTCCTCCTCCTACTCAGCCATCCTTTCCATAAGCCCCTTGTAGAGTCTAACCAGATGAACTGGGATGCGGTCTGGGCGAGTTCACTGCGTCCAAGGACAAGCGATTGCAGTTCTAGTATCTTAGGCAGTTCTATGAAACAAGCAGATCTTGTCCCTTATTAACTTAAAGGTGATTGGGATGAAAATATCACTCAATATGCAGTGCTGACAGATCACACCTCAACAATCTGCACCTACAGATTGACAGATCCACTCCAAACAGCAAATGTAAGGAGCTGGGTGTTATTCAACCTTGGACGCACCCCACTGGGGCTGCAGGTTCAGGGCTTGAAACTGTAATCAGGTTAGATGTTCAGGCAAAGATGGGAACACTGAAAGAGCTATTGTTTAAACTACTCTTATTAGACGTATTCACAGCCGTCAAAGCTACTTCAAACCTCCAGTCCATTTAGGCAATTCTGAGTATAGAACAGAGGTACAGTAAAGGGAAGGGCACGGTGTTTAGTTTAATATATCTCTTACCCTGTATGTGCTTTAGAATAATTCTAACAGAGGGGAGCATGTTTCTTTATAAAATAGTATTTGTGCCCCTGGAAACTGCCCAGTAAAACAAGTGGGAATTTCTTCATTAGAAATGTAGAGGTAATGCCTTAAGGACAGTGAACTGAGTGGTTGCATGTGGGTGATGGAGTTTCCCTCATCCCCCCACGTCCAGCCTGTACTGGCATTATTGCCCAATTATGTCTGCAAGATCTCTCCCCTGACTCCAGTAAAAGACTCCCAGTTTAAACGCACACATTTCAATTTGGTACATGTGTAAATATTTACTTTGCATAAGTAAATTTGGCTTTGCCAAAACCTTATAGTACAAATAATCTTTATATAGCACGTTCCACCGAAGCCTAACGTTCTTTACATTTTAGATGCATGTGACATGAGAAACTATTAGAGTGAGAAAATGTGCCCCGTTTCTCCTTGGGTTCATAATGATTACGATAATCGTGTTTACTGAACCAAGTAGACATGAGCCACGCTGAGTTCCTACCTTGAGTTCTGTATCTCCCTTTTGAAAATGGGAATTAGGAGATAAGAAGAAAAGACCTGACAGAGAAAATGCTTTGCCTCCTAGCCTCTCAATACAGTTGATCCCCCTCACAATGGAACAGCATGCCCAGATGTTCAATCCACCCTGCCCCAAGTTCTTTAACATGTTCTGTTCCAAGACATTTTTCCTCTTACCCTTTTCTCTGGAGCTTTACCTGTATCTACCATGAGCAATGGTAACTGTGCTCTGAGAATGTGGCCCCATTGTGTTCATGATGTTTAACTGGCTTGGTGCCTTGTCTTGGTCTTGCTTCCTGACCTTGACTGACCTTGGACTACATACAGCAGTGTGGGACCCAAGGGCATGAGACTCCTACTTCTCTAAACCCCAGTGGGTGGCCAGCGTTAGCTCTATGTCATCTGTCATGTCTGCAGAGTCCTGTCTGTTTCCATCTCTTCTACTTATGATTGACATTCATCCCTGGCAGGGACAAGTGCGGAACCTTGGGATGCAGTTTTCATACTGAAAGAAATTCGTAATTAAAGTAAGCAAACGGCCTAGTGCTCGTTAACCAGGAGAAAAAGTAGGAGAAAGACAATTGCTCAATTCATTTCTACTCTGAGCTCATTTTATGGGCCCAAATCTGAGCTCTAGCTGACAGTTCTCCTGACTCAGCATGGTGAAAAGTTTTCCAAAGACAAAGACCAAGAAGTGGAGATCTGTCCCTTAAGAGTTCAACAACTCTAATCACATAAAGTCAAAACAATGGATTTTCATGATGGTAAATCCTTACCAAGCATTCACTAATATGATGTTCTGGGCAGCACTCAGACAGAGCCAAGACTATCCAGTGACAGTCTCCAATGTGTAGAGTAGAGCTGGATACAAATGTTTTATCAGGAGAATGTGTTACTGTCAGGTTAAATTATTCACCGTCTTCGGGGATGAACTTCTCCAGGAAGCTTAAAAGTATCTGTACTTCTATGTGACACTAGATCTTTGTCACAGAAAAGGGCCGTGAAGAATATTTTTATCACCTTTCCAAAAAGTCTATTATGGTACTTGATGCTATGATTAGAGAGACAGGAACTTAAATCTCCTGAATATCAAAGAGAGGCCGTGAGCCCAGGGCCAGCACCTCTGCTCTGTGGCTTTAGCTAATAGGAAACAGAAGATCTGCTCCTTTCAGCCCCTGGGGAAGGAAGTTTGATCTTATACACACGTGTCAGAATTCTTGGTAGGTTACAGACATTCCCACAGCCCTGCGTAACCACTCAGGAGGTTGGAGAGAAGCAGAGAGATAACTTGAAATATTACAGAAGCTTTATATTTCATATCTCAGAAGCAGATTTAATACCTGTGTTCCCATCTATGCCTCCCACACTTTCTGCCCTCAGAATGGTCCCCAGACTGTGCACCTTAGTCCAGAGAACCACATGCAAATGTGGCCGGCTCTGTTTACAAACACTGGCTTGATTGATTGCTTTGATACTGATTAGATCTTTATTCCATCCTATTTGAAAATAGGCTCTGACTGCTGCTCCATTTATGAATAAACGTAGAAAACACGAAAATCCATCACCAAGGCATGCAGGGGCCAGGCACTGAGGTTCACACAAGAGTCCTGAAAAAAATTTTTTTTTCATTAAGTAAGAAGATCAGTAATGGCTTCATTACACAAATTAGGTCTTAACATTTACCAAGACTTTACAATAACTATCCCAAAAATGGTAGCCATTGCAAGATAAAGTACTCCAAAGATAATAATGTAGCTCATGAATGGGATAGTTTAAGACTAACTGCGTAATAGAACCCTATTTCACAACATGTGTTTAATAAGAAACCAAGAGAGTGTCACAGAAACAAACAGCAAGTGCGCAGAAGGGAAACCTGTCATGTGCACAATTCATACACCATAGACCCCCCCCCAACTGCAGAGACTCCAAGAACGTTAGTTAGATGTTGAATGGGTGAGTCAATTAATTAGTAATCATTTATATTCTGATTAAAATAGGCAAAGCAACCCATAACTGGGGAGAAATTGCTCAGTTATCCCACCCAGAGTGCAGTAAGTTATCCAAGTGAAACAGAGGAGTGCTTGCAAAGCTGCTGGGATTGTCAGGCATATGTTCCCCACGTCGCGCTCCAGATGGCCCTCCTGCACTGCGGAGGATGGGGACACCACTGTCAGCCTGCGCACAGCTCCCAGGCTCCCTCAGCTGCACCCTGTTCTAGTTGGTAGGATTTCAACTTGTCATTGTTTTATATGTACTAAATTCCTTTGTACCATCTGAATGAGAACACGAAGTAATATAATAGAAAAAATAAAATAAAATAAACCACCTACAACTGCATTCTGCCCTGGCTGCCAATTACAATATACCCAGCACTGTCCCTGCTGGCTGTCCTCTCCTTTTCTCAGAGATCAGTGTTTTCTCAACTGTGCTTTTGGTAGGGAAAATACATATTATGAATTTTTGTCTAAAACAAAAGTTTAACTGATTGCATAATATCTCATGGTGGGTATGTTTTACACTTCAAGAATTCTTTTTGACAGAACTATAATGATGTCAGTTTTAAAATTTACAAACTAAAAAATTTGAAAATGCCCCGATTTTTCAGACTGTCAATATTAAAGAGTTGTTCAATCAAGAATTTTAATGAGTACTAGCAAATTGTCCCCTAGTAAGTTTGAATCACTCTGACCAACCTTTTGCAGGTTCATAACATGGCATTTCACCCGATGTCCCTACAGCACCTGTTCTTCCATTTGTGTCAGCTCAGCGTGACTGGTCATCTGTACTCTGGTTTTCTTTCTGCTGATATGATAAAACACTGTCCAAAAGTAACTTGGAGAGGGAAGGGCTTCTTTTATCTTAGGCTTAGAGTTAACAGTCACTGAGGGCAGTCAGGGCAGGAACCCGGAGGCAGGCGCTGAAGCAGAGACCATGGGGAACACTGCCTACTTGCCTCTCCTGGCCTGCTCAGTAACTTTTCTTGTAGAGCCCCGGCCCACCTGCCCAGGGATGGCACCACCCACAGTAGCCTGGGCCCTTGTACATCAATCAGCAGTCAAGAAAATGTCCCACAGACGCACCCACAGGCCAATCTGATGGATGAAATTCCTCATTTGAAGTTCCCTCTTCCCAGGTGACTGGAGTTTGTGTCAAGTTGACAGAAACTAACCAGCAAGGAGCCCCAATTCCATTTGCATTTCCTCATCAGACTCTGCCTTCTGTTGTGAACTTATTCCTCACACTCCAGTTCTTCTGCTAAGTATTCAGCACAAGGCTTCATGCATGCTAAGCAAGCACTCTGCCACTGAGCTCTTCCCCAAACATCTTTTTCATATTCTTAGATCATTGCTTTTATTAGTATGAAGTTCATTTTCATATGTGATTTGTAAAGATGCTTCAACTATTACAGATATCACTGTATTGCTACATATTATTCCAAAAATTAGTTTTATATTTAAGAAAAAATATTACCTCCAGATTCTTATGGTAGATCAAGCATCCTACAAGCTTCAGGGCATTGCTATTACAACTGAACATGTTAAAGCTCTGCACCAGTGCCACTCACGCTGATTACAGCACTGGCAGTGGTGATCCATCTGTGAACCCATCCCAAAGTGGGAAGTGACCTTTCAGGGCCATCCAAGTGGACATAGTGTCAGCAAAATGACTAAATTCTTTCCTACCTATGTAGCCATTTATTAGTCTAAGTGTGGTTTCCCCAGTGGCTTTGACCAGATCTGTGCCATTAAGCGGGTGTTTGAAGCAAGATCTTTAACATGTGGAACTGAAAATTTGCTAAGCACATCTTCACTATGAACCTCTAGCTTGACAGGACCATTGATCCAGTAAATGTGTTCCAGGGAAATTAGGAAAGTTCTGGAGTTTTATCCGTGATGGTGAGATAAGCCTTGCTCCTCTATTCCTTCTTGCAACTGTGCTATGATGTCCCTTTCCTGACATCTCCCAGCTTTGTGTCAAGAGATGGGAAGTCTTACAAACCCACATAATACGACAGAAGGAAAAGACTTCGTGGGAGAACAAGACAAACTGCCTGCCCCTCCCACATCTCACAGCAGCACAGTCCACAGAAATCTGCTGGTGATCTATTTGAGTCCCTAGGATTCACACAGCCTGAGGATTGGTTCAATGTCCAGACAGAGGGAAGGTGATTGTTCCCAGGGTTCACCAAGGAAAAGAGGAAGCCCAATTGGTAGTTGGTTCACAGCCAGGGGAACCCAATGTGAGCCTTGGGTGTGATGTAGACTTTGCTACTCTCTGCCTGTGGTGTTGCCTGAAAGAGGTGTCACTACTCTGACTCAGCTGCCACTTCTCATTCCTTTGCGTCCCATTAAACATATTAAGCACCAGGACAAATTCAAAAAGGGCTGTCCCCTTCTTCATCAGCAGTAACTCCTGTTGACTGCAACCAGGAGAGTCCAGGGGAAATGCCTGTCTCACAGTGCTGTCAGTGGGCACAGTTCATGCATGTTTAATCAGTATATGGAACTGTACAGAACAATGGGTTTCATTATGAAATTTTCATACACGTATACGTAAGGAATTCTGAACATGTCTCCCACCATACACTGCACACTCGTCAGTGCGTATTGATCAAAAAGAAAAACTAATTGAAAGACTGAAGAATCTTCTAATAGTTCAGATTTTTAAATAGACTTTAATAGTAACTGAAATGACACTTTCATTCATGCCTGAGATGGATGTGCAGATATCGCATCTTCCCTCCTGCTGGAAAGAAGAAAAATTAAGCAAACCGGGAGACCAAAGACCCCAAGCCACGATTTCTCAAGACCCCAGACTTGAGGCAGTGAAGATGGCCACTCCTGATGTGTGAGAGACACGATGGTGAGAGGCTTTAAACTGCTCAGCCTCACCCGGAGGAGTTCACACCATGGCTGACCAGCCACGCAGAATGTGTGGGCTTCCTGGATTTGACGTAACAGAAGAAAAGATTTGCAGAGGCCGTATGTTTGCAAAGGGTATACAGCATACATTTGTCAAGGTATTGGTTGTGTTTATGTGAAAAATATCAGATCTGAAGAAAGAATCGTCTGGAAGAATGGCATGGAGGAGATGATAAAAGCAGCCAGATGGGGAAGCACTCTGTAAAGAGGGACACAGGAAAAAGCAGGTGTTTCTTAACAGAAACAAAGCATTACAGAGGGCCAAGTGGGGTCCACAAAGAACTGAAGGAAATAGACACATGTCATCTAAAACCATGTATTCAGAACCTTTTTCCAGAACAAAATTGCTATCAAGACACTTTGTGACATAACATAAACCCTGAGGTGATTATCAAACAAGAAGCAGAGAGGAGTGATGAACCAACACAGGGAACAAGTACAGTTATCAAACACACTCGGTTACCACACAACAGAGAAAGAAGAAAATGAAAACAGTGGACAGCATAAACCGGAGACAAATAGGAAGGTTGTACAGGTGTGCATCTCCATCAATATTTATGCCAAAATAAAAATGGTTTGACAGGTTGGATGAAAAAGTGAGATCCAACCATATACTGCCTACAAGAAATTCACATTAGCTAAAAAGGAAATTTGGTTAAAAGGGAAGCATGGAAGGCAGTGATCATGGTAACTCCTGTCAAAAAGAAATATGAAAGATGATATCAATACTACAGAAGGGGTTCTATTAGATATTACCAGGAGGAGGGAAAGCAGTTTTGTGAAAATGGGATAATTTACTCAAAAAGATATTACCATTCTAGGTGCATATGCTCCTGATAGGATGGCATTCACTGTACTGCTCAAGGGCATCACTGAGGAGAGTTTTTTTCTGACCCCTATATTAAGCCAAAAACCAGACACGTGTTCTCCAGGCAGAAGAAAGTATCACAGGAGAAGAAAACTGAAGTCAAGCAAACTTCCTTCAGGAACATAAATGCAAACCTTCCTTAGAAAATTTATCAAATAAGCTTCAAAATCCATAAAAGGGTTAGTTTTCTATTCAGAAATCTATCAAAGTAATTCAACATATAAAACACACAGAGAGAAAAAGAGTTGGGGAAGCATCTTTGGATAGTCCAACCTTCATTGTTCATTTTGTGTAGAGACAGTTGTCAAGGAATCACCAAAGAGATCCAACACAGGGCTAGAGAGATGGCTGACTGCTTAAGAGCACTGGCTGATCTTGCAGAGGACCTGGGTTTGGTTCTCAGCACCCACATGGCAGCTAACAATCATCTGTAGCTCCAGTTCCCAGGACTCTGATGCCCCCTTCTGGTCACAGTGGACGCTGCACAGAGGCAAAACACTCATACACATAAAAATAAAAATAAGTAAAATTTTTTAAATTAAGAAAAATATCCAACACTGTATTATAAAGCTGGCCTTTATGGCTTTGTGTTGAATGGGTCTGCAGTATAATTTAAGTGTTCTAAGTACATTTAAGGCCTGCTACGCTAACACGTGTACTAGGTTGGGTGCATTCAATGTGTTTTAAATTCATGATATTTCCAAGTTAAAGAGTTTGTCAGAAAACATCCACATTGGAAGTCAATGAAGGCAACATCTGTACACGACAAACAGTTAAGATGGGTCTTGATAGTTTGCTCTCAGCAAAGCAGTGCAGAAGGGTAGAGGTGTTTTTCTACATCTAGTCAAGGGCAGCTGTAAAATTGAAGCTGGGAACAGAGATGACTCAGCAGGCAGAAGGACCTGCTGCTCAGGCCGGACAACCTGAGCTCAGTCTCCTGAAAGCCCACAAAGGAGCAGAGAACAAACTCCTGAAAGTTGTCCTCAGGGCATCCACAATTGTGCTGTCATGAGTGTGCATCCATATTCATGTACACACATTATACACACACCACTAACAAATTCAAAATTAAGTTCAAAGCCTTGAAAAACAAAATGATGGGGCTGGAGAGATGGCTCA
Source organism: Nannospalax galili (assembly GCF_000622305.1). NCBI lineage: Eukaryota > Metazoa > Chordata > Mammalia > Rodentia > Spalacidae > Nannospalax > Nannospalax galili. The sequence goes on along the minus strand of NW_008358024.1, from coordinate 294,283 downwards.
GCGGTTAAGAGTGCTGACTGTTCTTGCAGGGTACCAGTGTGCATCCATATTCATGTACACACATTATACACACACCACTAACAAATTAAAAATTAAATTCAAAGCCTTGAAAAACAAAATGATGGGGCTGGAGAGATGGCTCAGCAGTTAAGAGCGCTGACTGTTCTTGCAGGGTACGCAGGTTCCATTCCCAACACCCACATGGTGGTGACGAACCGTCCTTAACTCCAGTTCCAGGGGAATCCGAAGCCCTCTTCTGACCTCCGTGGCATTGCACAACATGGGTGCACTCACATACAGGCAGGCAATACCCTCATACACATAAAATAAAAATAATCAATAAAATGTTTTTAAATGATGCTGATGATCAATGCGGAGTATTTTAAAAATGATAATTGTGAAGGATGGAATTAAGCCAGGGTGTTTGTGTCACAACTCATGCCGCCTCTTTGCCTTGAGATGTTGGCCAGTGTCATCAGGCATGGAAAAGAAATGAAGAGTATCTTCTGGAAGCAAAAATTTAGAACTATCTTCATGCATAATTGCAAGGTCATCAGCATAGAAAATCTCATAGTACACATAAGAAGTTATTGCATCTAATAGATGGCTTTATTGGTTCAAATAAATATAAAAGGAAATTATATTTCTGTATGTTAGTGATAAGTAATAGAAATGAAAATAAGTTAAATGTTACATACAATAAAATAAAATAAGAAATTGGAAATGAGTTTGAGTGAACTATTTGAGAGGTCTGAACACTGGAAACTACAAAACCTTACAGAAGTTTTAAAACAAATGAGAGACTATGCATTTACAATTAGGAATACTCTGTGTTATTAAGATGTCAGTCCTCAAAAAGAAAATGGCTGACAGGGTCAGCGCAATTTCAACCTAATTTACAGTAGAATTTGTCCAAAGTTCAAAAATCCAGGACTATAAGGAGGTGCAGAGGCAAGTACAGGACACAGGGAGCTGTAAAGAGAGTTTCTGCCCCTGCATCACTGTCCTTCTGGAGCACAGACGTAAAGTGGGGAAAATACACATCTCAATCACAGAGCTGTGTGGTGTGTGAATCACAGTAACAATGCCAGTAATACTGAGAAAAATGATGTTCAGAAATACAGCTGGCTTTAGGGGAAGGTAAAAGGAACAAAATGAGAAGTATTTAGTCTGCAGTGGTTGGAATGGGAATGTCCCCATAGGCTCAAGTATTTGAACACTTGGTCAGCTGGTGGCTCTGTTTGGAGAGGTCATGGGGCCTTTGGAGGTGCAGCCATGCTGGAGGAAGCCCGTCACTAGGGGTGGCCTTTGGGAGTTCGGCCCTGCCCAAAGTCTCGTCTTTCTCTCAGCTTCCTGCACATGCAGGATGAATGTTTCTGTGGTGGTTTGAATAAGACTGCCCCCATAGGCTCCAAGTTGGTGGCGCTGTTTTGGGAGGTCTTAGAAGGTGTGACCATGCTGGAGGAAGCACGTCACTGGGGGTGGGCTCAAGACTTCTTAAGCCTTGCCAGATCTCCAGTCTTGCTCTGCTTCCTGTGTCTCCCTGAAGACGTGAGGGCTCCTCTTTCTGCTCTGGCAGCCTCCTGCCATGCCTCCCCACCATGATGGACTCTGATTCCTCCAGAGCCATAAGCTCAAATAAACTCTTCCTTTTATAAATTCCCTTGGTCACAGTGCTTTATTACAGCATCAGAAAAGTAACAGTTTCCCTGTGCCAGTATGACTCTGTATTCCGCTTTGAGATCGTCTATTTCCCTGCAGTCTGTCTAATCCTAACAAGAACAGGTGAACTAAATGCAGGCTTCCGCAGGCAGGAACTGGCATTGGCTTGTTCAGGCTTTCCGTAACTAACATCATGGTATCAACCACCTGCTAGTCATGCTGTTGGTCAAAAACCAAGAAGGAAAAGAGGATAACGGTTTGTGTGCACGCGTGCTCGCACAGGCTTCCGCAGGCAGGAACTGGCATTGGCTTGTTCAGGCTTTCCGTAACTAACATCATGGTATCAAGCACCTGCTAGTCATGCTGTTGGTCAAAAACCAAGAAGGAAAAGAGGATAATGGTTTGTGTGCACGCGTGCTCGCATGCATGTGCATGTATGCGTGCATGTGTGTGTGCATGTGTGTTTGTGTGTGCGTGTGTGTGCGTGTGTGCATGTGTGCGTGCATGTGTGTGCGTGTGTTTGTGTGTTTGTGTGTGTGTGTGTGTGTGTGTGTGTGTGCGTGTGTGTTTCCTGTACTGCAGACCACAAGGCAAATGCTCTATTACTGAGCACTGAGCTGCATCACCAGCTCCAGGAAAGATTTTACAGTAAAGGAAGCTAACTCATTCTGCAACCATCTCCTAGTTTTTCCAAACCACTCTTTGCTTTGGTATTTTCCTGCCTCTTAAATATTGTGATGAAAGGTTTTGTCCATCTCCTTGGCTCCACGCTGTGCTTATAAATTGCTCATTTTAATCAGTAATCACTAAGATGATGTGACGACTCACAGATTTTTAAGCATTTGGTTGACTTCGCCAATTGAGCATAAATATCGTGAGGAGACTAGATGCTTCCGCCGAATCTAGTCTAATTTAATAGAAATATTTTTGTGGATTAGAATCTAGTCTAATTTAATAGAAATATTTTTGTGGATTAGATCTAAATGGTTAGTACATTTCCTGTCATTGGCTCAAGATAACAGGAAAGGAGGTGTTCTGTGAACACCCCCTAGGAAATCAAAGGAGGGAATTGCTGAGTGGGAGAAGTCACAAAATGTCTGTTCAGTGTTTCAATTTACCAAGCACTTAATTTGTGATTAATAGAAGTAAGGACTCTAGGACTCAGTGGTTAAAAGCTCTGGCTGCTCTTGCAGAAGACCTGGGTTCCATTCTCAGCACCCACATGGCAACTAACAATCATCTGTCCAGTTCTAGGGGATCTGATGCCCTCGTCTGCCCTCCACAGGCATTGCACAACACAGTTACACTTACACACATGCAGCAATACACTCATACACATAAAATAATAATAAATAAAATATAATAATTAAGGACTCTAGAAATCTCCAGATCCCAAACAGTTAAAATAAAATCAATAAAAATAAAGACAAAAGGGAGAGCCTGCGGGAGCAAAGCGTCCTCAAGGCCATCCTACATAGTGTTCTGGGAGACTGTCCTCCTCCTCCTGGGGAATCTGTGTCCTGCAGCCCTCCACCTGCAAGTTAAGGCCCACCAGAGAGAAGAGTGTCCTGAATTTCTCACACAGGAGACCCACAGGATGAGTATGTCCTCAAGGAAGGACCCCAAGGTATCTTCAAGGGCAACTGTTGTCAGTAGAACACTCTGGAAAGGAGGTGGCTCTTCCTTCCCCCATCTAGGAAAGTGTTTTCTTTTCCAGTTTTGATCATTAAGTTAATCTACTGGAAAATTAATATGTGTTCTATATTTCAAGTTTAGAAAAATGACCTATTCTCATTGTTCACAGCTGCAACTATGAGATACTGAAATTAATATTGCTGTTAAACATAGCCAGGAGCTGGTAAAAAGCCAGTACGTCTACACAGGAATGCAAGTGCTATCAGAGAAAACTGGCAGCTGCTCAACAGTCTTCAGTGGGCACAGGAATTTGAAAATGACCCACCCAGTATGTGAGGAAGCCATTGTTCTGTGTGGCTCTCCATTGTTCTGCGTAGGTGGGTACATGTGTGCCATGAGGTAGGCAGATTTGCCAAGTTCACTGCTTCCTGATGGCTGACTAGCCATAATTCTCCATGACTCAGAAAGCACATCCTCCAGGCACTAGGGACCTGTGTTCCTGAGTACCTGTGAACAACGCACTTGGGAACTTGTGCTGCATGACGTGACATACCTAGACACCAGCACTCAAAAAACATCTGAGAACTTGCAAACCTGCAGCCCTGCACATATTGAACACCTGAGAACACACAAGTTATGGCATACGTGGGGCTACAGGACATTGGATTCCAGGGAAATCTACACATCAAATCACCTCTTGGCTCTTAACTACCACAGTGCATGTGGGAACTTTCACAGCAGAGCATGCCCAGGGACCTATAAAGATAGGATACTTGGGCACCTGAACACCACTCTACCCTTGGAGTCCTGAACACCTGGGGACCTGCACACCAGAGCACATGGAAATTTATATAACATGGTACATATGTAGACATGCACACCATAGCACATCTGGGGCCTTACAGTGTGGTATCTTAGGCATCTGTATACTATGGAATATCAAGGAACCTAGGTATCATAACGCACCTGGAATTTTCACAGTATTGGACACCTGGCAGCCTGCCTACAAGACTCCTGTACATGCTATGACACCTTGGAAACCAGCACCAAAGCCGGCTGAGTAACTTCCACAATACAGGGCACCTGGGAATCTGTTTGCCCACCATTAATCCAAGCTTTCTGCAGCTACACTCTTCCAGTTTGCTTTCTGTTGCTGTCATAAGCACCATAACAAAAACAACTTAGGGAAGGAAAGGGATGATATCATCTTGCAGGTCACAGTCCATGATTGAAGGAAGAGAAGTCGGGAGCCTAGAGCCATGAAGGAAGGCTGATTTCTGATCACAGGCTGAATCCTGATCTCAGGCTGATTCCTGATCACAGGCTGATTCCTGATGGCAGACTGATTCCTGATATCAGGCTGATTCCTGATCACAGGCTGATTCCTGATGGCAGACTGATTCCTGATATCAGGCTGATTCCTGATCACAGGCTGATTCCTGATGGCAGACTGATTCCTGATATCAGGCTGATTCCTGATCACAGGCTGATTCCTGATGGCTCTCTGACTTATGCTTTGCTTAGCTAGCTTTCTTTTTTATACTTTTTTATTGAATTTTTGTGATTTTCATACAACATAATGGGATGGAATTTAGTTCTCCCCCACATTGTTCTAGTTTGTTTCTCCATTGCTGTGACAATACTCTGACCAGTACTAACTTGGGGAGGAAAGGGTTTATTTATCCTACATCAACTGGGTCACAGTTAATCAGGGAGTCCAAGGCAGGAACTCAGGGCAGGAACCTGGAGGCAGGGACTGGAGCACAGGCCATGGAGGAACTCTGCTTACTGGCTTGTTCCCCTGGCCCCTGCTCAGCCTACTTTCTTATGCAACACAGGCCCACCTGCCCAGGGGTGGCACCACCCACAGTGGGCTGGGCCCTCTCACATCACTCAACAGTCAAGAAGGTGCCCCACGAACATGGCCACAAGCCAGTCCAATGGAGGCAACTCCCCAATTGAGGCTCCCTCAGCCCAGGTGAGTCAGGTCGACACTAACACATCCAGCACACCTATCTCCCCATTCCCTCATTGCTCTCCCTCCGATTTAATGTGCTCTCTCTATATACAATGCCCTTCGGTGTGAGTCCATCCACACTAGAGTCTGGTTACCCTACCAGGGGTCCCATGCTTAAAAGAGATGGTCTCTGTTCCTCCCAAAAGCCATAGGTTGCCACAATTTCCTTAGGTGGGGCTGGAGCTTCTTACCACTTCCCCATGTCTATGCTGGGATCTTGTCTGGTTTGAGCTGACATGGGACTTTTGCATGCTGTCATCATTGCTGTGAGTCCCTATGTTTAACTAAGCAGCTGTCTGGAGAGCTCTGCTTTGCAGTGGTTGTCCGGCACCTCTGGCTCTTACGCTCTTTCTGCTGCCTCTTCGTGAATGCTCCTTGGCCTTGGGAGGCAGAGATACAGGTGTCCTACTCAGGGATAAGCACTCTACAGCATCTTGTCCTCTGTACACTGGCCAATTGTGAGCTTCTTGTTAATCACCATCTGCTGCATAAGGAAACTTCTCTGGTGAGAGCTGAGAATGCATTAATTATAGTTATAGCAGCAAATTATTAAAAGTCAGTCTAATATACTGCCTACTTAGTAGAAAACTAGTATTAGCTTTTCCCTTATGTCCTCTGACCTGTCCAGCCTCAGGTTCCTAAGCCTGATATCAATGCCAGGTATGAGCTCCATCCTAGGAAACAGACCTTAAAGCCAATGAAGAAGTAGTCGGCTTCTCACATGAGGTCTGTGCCACTGTTGCACAGGTGGGCATAGCTTTCCCAAGACGGTTGTTATTTTAGTTCACAAGATTCACAGCTGGATAAAGTCGATGGTTATGCTTTTCTTCCAGTAGCATACCTAGTACCATCCAGCACTGTGAACACTTCAGATGAGGCTCTGGAGTCAGCACAGCTTGGTTTCTCTGTTTGCTCTACAGCTCGTGGATGCAGTGTCTTCAGTAATAGGGTCTTACCATCTGGTTCTGGCAGGTAACCAAGAGCCAGTATTGTTTGAGTGTCTATGGGATTCCTGATCAACAGCTTTAAGAGAGGAAGTCCATTCCTAGCATTGGGGACTATGATGTCTAGAATTGGCAGTGTCCCCCCGTTATAACTTCTTTTAATCTCTTTTTATAATGTGTATGCACACACTTTAAGAAGCTTCTATGGTGGTAGGTTTCCATGTGGCTTTTTCTAAAGGCCGTTAGTGTTATCATCCCTCCCCACACTCCCTCTTCTGCCCTGCCTTCCCCTTCCCCACCCCATTTAACCCTTCCTAGTCTGATGTCCCCCTTTCCCCTCATACATCTGCATTCTGCCACATCTCCCAGGAAGCCTCCCCGTCCACCACCCCTGGTCGTTTATTAGTTTCTTGACCACCTCTCTACATTTTCAAATTGAAACATTCATATCTAAGATTTCAAACCTATTAGCTAGCTTTCTTATACATCCAAGACCCACCTGCCTAGGGATGCCATTACCCACAATGTGCTGGACCCTCCTACATCAATCAGCAGTCAAGAAAATGCCCCATAGACATGCCACAGGCCAGTCTATCAAGGCATTGCCTCAGCCAAGTTCCCCTCAGACAAATCTGGACTCTGTCAGGTTAACACAGAACCTAACTAGCAGGTGGTCTCTCTAAAGTGACCAACAACTGCCTTGGAATTGGGGGCATTTGGAGAAGGTAGCTAAGATTTGCTAAATGAAGTGTGTTCACTCCATGAAGGGAAACATTTTTGACCGGACAGAATGGACAACACACACAGATCTAAGTACATAGATTTCTCTGCAATGGAAGCATGAGCTGAGTTCAGGGAAAGAGAGGGTGGAGGTCTCCTCTATTGCCAGAAAAATGTAGGACAAGTGTCCAGATAAGAACCAAGGAGAGAACTGGGCGTGATTCTTTCTAAGTCCTTTACTTGGGCCCTACATGATACCTGACACACAATGGCTAATTCCCTGGAGCTCCTACTTCAGCAGTCAACGTTTTTATGAGTGTCGCTCTGCCGAATTTAACTGCATTTCTTTACCTTTTCCTCTGCAAATCACTCAGCGCCCCGCCCCAACTCTACAGAGCAGTTTCCTTCTGCACCTCCTCACAGTGCTGTCTGTGCCAGCAGCCGGACCACAGTGGGGAGGCCACTGCCAGGCATCTCCAGAGCTCTGTGCTCCAGATCACTTGTTAACTGTGTTCATGAGTGGGCGCCACATGAGTTCAAGAGCCCAACATCTTTGAGTGCTTCTTCCCACTGTGCAGTCAAGAGCAACACCTTCCTCTGACCCTGGCTCCTGTTCACTCTACACCTGTGTCAGTGTCACAGGAGACAATTCATAGCTTCCTCGCTGCACAGGCTGCTCTCTGAAGCCCTTGTACATTGTCGACGGCTGTCAGATCTGAGCCATCAGGATGTAGACAGGATGGAGCTCAACCCGCCCCTCAGTACCACTTCCCTCCCTTTAGAGATCAGACCTCCCTTCTTCACATGTGTCCCTGGACCTAGAATTAGAGAGTAAAGGCCTTTTGATTCACTTATCTGATTCTCCCAGTGGCCTCTGATTCTTTCTTGGAAGGAACCAGGTAGACACCAGGATAGGCTGGATGAGAGCCTGCGTCACATCTGTGAGTGTGAAACTGGAGCTGAGGAGTAGTGAGATATATGTGTGTGTGTGTGTGTGTTTGTGTGTGTATGGTGTGTGCACCGGTGTGTAAGTATATGTGTGTCTGTGTCTGTGTATTTCTGTATCTGTGAGTATATGTGAGAGTGTATGTGTGTGTCTCTGGGTATCTTTGTGAGTGTCAGTGTGTGTATGTCTCTATGTGTGTCTCTGTATATCTCTATATGTGTGCGACTGGGTGAGTTTATGTGTATGTGAGTATGCAACTGTGTGTCTCTATATCTATGTGTGAGAGGGTATGTGTCTGTGTGTATGCATCTGTGTGTCTGTGTCTGTGTGTATGTATATGTGTGTCTATGTATGTGTTTCTGTGTATCTCTTGGTTTGTATGTGTGTCTATGTGTGTTTGTGTGTCTATGTGTGTGTTTGTATGCATGTGTGTGTCTGTGTATCTCTATGTGTGGCTAAGTGTGTGTGTGTGTGTGTGTGTGTGCATATGTGTATGCCTCCACAGCAGGAGGGATGAACTCAGAAAGGTAATTAAATGTCTGCTGCAATTTTCACCGCCCCTTTGCTTTTTATTTTTCTCTATTTTTGCTATCTGAATTGTGAGCACGCATTTGGCCTGAACCCCTTGTTAAGTGTTCCTGACGGTTTGGGCAGGTTTCCTGATGAGGCAGCAGCTGTGCAGGTGGCTGGCACAGCCAGCTCGTATCCACAGAGAAAGGAGGGAGCCCTTGAAACCCACACCTTCCAAATGACAGTTAGGTGTCTTCTTTCCTGTGGGATGATTTGTGTTGTATGTGTGTAAGGTAGGAGCCAGAAAGAGTGTGTGTGTGTGTGTGTGTGTGTGTGTGTGTGAGCATCTGTGTATGGTGGGAACCAGGAAGAGAGTGTGTGTATGCATGTGTGTATAGTAGGAACTCGGATGTGTGTGTGTGTGTGTGTGTGTGTGTGTGTATGTGTGTGTGTAGGGTGGGAACCAGGAAGAGTGTGTGTGTGTGTGTGTGCACATGCACACGTGTGTGTACAGTGGGAACAAGGAAGGGCCACGTGAGAGTGGGTGAGCAGAAGTTCTAGTGGGGTTGACTGCAGACATTTGCACACCTGTCATTATCTTCTCTGTCATTTTCTCCCAGCATGCCGTGCTTCTCCTTCCTGTGCATCATAAACATGAGCCTGCTCTGCACATAGTAGTCCACCCGTCACTTGAAGCACATGCTCTAAGCTGTGAAAGGCTTCGACACAGCACCTCTGTGCAGGATCCACGATGCCTTCCCCTTCCTCTCGGCCCTGGCCCATCTCTCTCTGGATGAATCTCCCATGAATTCTAATTATAGGTGAGGGGACAGCAGCCAGCAGGAAGGGAATATTTTATTTTTTGTATCTGACGCCAGTAAATTGCTATTTCCTTTGCTCTGGGGGGAAAAGTGTTTACAAATGTAGCATTACGCTGCAGATCTTAAATTGTACACCATTAGCTGTTCTTATTGACTAGTGAGGGAGCAGGGCTGGGTCTGGGAAAGGTCAGCTCTTTCCATTTGTGTTTATTTATGTGATGAATAACAAATAATGAAACACGAACTTCATAGGTCTATTGAGGTGTTTCTGTCCTATCTGCAGGCTGCCTAATATTCTGTAGGCTGCTTGCTGGCATCTGACAAATCAGGGCATATCTATTTCATTTTTAATACCAGAAAGGAGATCTGATTGGCAAAATTACTGCTCAGAAGAGAAACCGCAAGTGTATTACATGACTTGTTCAAACTTTCCCATGCTGTTCTGTGCCTTTGATTAAAAGCTGGTGTTGATGGAAGAGCGGGTATCAGTGAACCATCAAGGTGCATGACAACAGCCACCTTTCAGGGGCTGAGGGCAGCCTGTGCATGCTGAGCTTTCTCTGCTTGGCAGTTCTTTGGCTGAAGAAAGGTGTCAAGGCCAGCTAGGAGAGGAGAAGGAGCCAGTGACCAGGAGGACCCAGTTTGTACATCTCCTCCCAGGAGGAACGCTAATGCCAAAACAGATGGAGGACCATCCTGTCAGATAATCACCTCTTGCCAGGTAGGTGCGTGGAAGGGGGACTCTGACCTTCCTGGGTGGCACCCTGCCTTGGAGCCTCTGAGCCCTTCTCTCCGGCTGACAGACACACTGGGCTTGGGATGTGAATGATCAGGCTGAGAGGAGGCACTAAGCACCTACAAAGGCTTCTTGACAAAACAAAATATTCAGTCCTCAAGGTTTTAGCAAACAGGATGGTTGGAAAGGAGAACAGAGAAAATAAAATGGTCTTTCTGAGTCGTCCCAAGAATTAAAGGTGAGGAGCCACATGCCAGGCACTGGCTTGATTCGTCTTCTTTGCAGCGTTGTTAATGGAAAAGCATCATCAGCCGGATAAGACGGTTTAAACAAAACAAACATGACACGTGTAATGTGGGCTCTGCCGCTGAACTGCCCAACCCAGCAAAGATCCACTAGAAGAGGAGAGGGAGAGCACGGCCCTGCACTGTGGACCTGAACTTTTCAAAACGTGCTGCTTTCTACCCATGAATGCCTGAGACAGAGGCACATTCACATTCAGAAGAGGCAGCTCAGCCACAGCAAAGAGGAGGAAGGGAAAGACCACAGAGCCCCAAAACGGTGAACAGAACAACCGAACCAGTCCATAGCAAAGACTTCCTCCGCCAGCACAGGGCTGAGTACTCCAGTTGAGACAGAGATTATCGTATTAAATTTGGCAATCCGAAGATTGCATGCTACTTATAAATACAAATCTAAAACATAAGGAAGCAGAAAATATGATCAAGTAAAAGGATGAGCAGAGCTCACGGGGGACTACTCTACGCAAATTCCCTCTCTATAGACTAAAGAGGCTCCAGCCCTACAGGAAGGCATAATTTTGTAATGACAAAAATATTTAATGTTCCAGGAAAAGTAAACAATTCTAAATATTAATGTACTCATAAAATATCTCAAAAGGAAAAGGAGCTGGAGAGATGGCTTAGCAGTTAAGAGCACTTGCAGAAGACCTGGGTTCAGCCCACAGCATCCACATGTGGGATAACAACCATCCATAACTCCAGTTTCAGGGGATCCAACGTCCTCTTCTGATTTTCAAGGGCATTACATGCATGTGGTGTACTTACATTCGACTGGGCAAAACACTTACATAAACTAAAAAATAAATAAATGAAAACATATGTATCTCAAAAAAGCCATACACAGTGGTTCTAACCTGTAATTGCAGCACTTGGGAGGCAGAGGCAAAAGGTTTATCATGACTTTTAGGCCAGTCGGGGCTACATAGTAAGACTCAGGCCAACCTGGGGTGGAAAGTGAAACCCTGTCTCACAAAACAAAGCATTACAAGAAGAAAATGGTAAATCGCCTGTTATGTGAGACAGTTTAGCACCTCTTCCTAAAACAGGCAAAGGTAAACAAGATTGAAAATAAACAGGTTGCATCCTTAACAGTAGGAAACAGTCTTTCTATTTTACTTTCTTGTTTTAAATTAGGATAAAATGCTGCATATTATTCATAACATGTTTTGAGATACAGCTACGTTATGAGATGGTTATCTGAACTAATTAACTGATGCATTGCCTTCATAAATATTGTTTTGATGGAAACACTTAAAATCTAGTCTCTTAGGAACCTTCAAGAATATCATCTACGGGTACTACCTGCAGCCACGTGTCACTCATCAGACCTCTGGACCGAACACCGCCTCCTCCGGAGCTTTTGCCTTAGAGTAGCACCTCTCCAAACATCTACTCACTACTTCAGCCTTGGGGAGCCATCACTACACTGTGTTTCTAGATTTTTCCTCTGAGGTGTGGCTTATTTGACTTACCTAATGCAATCTGGATTCATCCGTGTTGTAGCAAATGGAGGAACCACACACACACACACACACACACACCATTATCGTTTAACACACACTGTAGTTTCCTACAGTTTCAAACACACACATTAGCTCCACACACACACTGAGGTTCTTGCTTTCTCACACACACACGTAGTTTCTCTTCACACACATTATAGTTTTGTACATGCACACTGTACTTTTACACACACACTGTAGTTTCACTTACACGAGTCTACCCATACACATCGTAGTTTCGTTCTCACACATACACTGTACTTTCACACATACAATTTCGCACACACCTTGTTTTCTGTAGTTTCTCCCTCACACACACACTGTAGTTTTACACACGCACGTTGTAGTTTCTCTCTCACACACACATACTATAGTTTTTCATACATACTGAGCTTTTCTCTCACATACATGTGATTTCCCTTTCACACAGTAGAGTTTCACACATGCGCACTGTAATTTTATACACATACACTATAGTTTCACTCACACACGCTGTAGTTTCTCACACTGCTGTTACACACACACAGACACACACACACACTGTAGTTTCTTATCCACTTATTCACAGGCAGACCCTCAGGTTGTCTCTTTACCTTCTCTGTTGAGAAGATGCCACCCTAGGAGGCCAGATAACCATGTGACTTTGACTCCTTTGCAGCACTGCAACCCCCGGAGTAGATGGGGGTTCTATTTTCCAGTGTGGGGGGAACCTACTGTTTTCCATAACGACTGTGCTAATTTATAGTCCCACCAGCACATGCAGGAGTGTATCTTCCCGCATCACCTCTTTAATGAGCATGATGTGCGTGATAACAGTCATTCTCATAGGTGAGAATTGAGCTAACTGTGAGTTTTATTTGCATCTTTCTGATTTTAGTGATTTTATGTTCTATGTTAATCTGCAGTAACAACAAAATACCACAGATTAGCCATCTATAAATATCAGAAGTCTGTTCCTCAATGTTCTGGAGTCTGGGATAGCAAGATCAAGGTATCAATAAGTCCATCCAGGGAAAGCCTGTTCTTAATAGATGGCACCAGTGTGGTATCCACATGGCGGAATGAATGGAAGGGAAGAGCCTCGGTCAGAACCTGTCTTAGGGGTATCTTCCCATTCACCGGGGAGGAGACCTCATGAGGAGACCTCGGAGTTCCATTCTGAAGACCTTACTGCTGGTATTTGTTCATCTCCAACTAAACGTCAGCAATCAGGCATGGAGGTCACACTCGTACCACCGCCCACCCGCAAACAGCCTTCTTTGGTTACTCCTCCTCCGTCTGTTTCACTTTGGGGAACATCGGTCCTGATCCTTTTCAAGCTTCTTCCTTGCTCAGCAGTGACTGAGTTCCTGGAGCTCGTGAAGGGTGGTTTACAAATGCCTTCTGTTCTCTGGGCTGTCCCCTCACTGCTTCCTCTATTGTGTGGAACCTTTAAGCTGCACACAGCTCCATCTGCCTCTTCAGGATTCGGTGCCCTGGGCAGCTTTTGTTCTATTTTCGGAAGTCACTTCCCAGTGCAGCAGTTTTCTTAGGGCGGTTTTACAGCTCCGGGTCTTTGTTCTCCTTCCCCACCCTGTGCCCTTGACCCCTTTGCTGACCATTGGTTGCCATGCCTGTCTTCATTTCTGGGTCCTCCATTCTGTCTGGGTGGCCTGTCTATTCCGTGATGTACCAAATGCTGTTGCTTTGGAGTATGTGCAGAGCCTGGGTGGTGCGAGGCATTTGTTCTGACTTAAGACTGCCTTGGCACTCTGTGGCAATCCAGGCTTCCATGTAAACACCAGAATGTTTCCTTTATATTTCTGCAGAAAATGCCACCAGGAATTTGATTTTATTGATCTCATAAATTGTATTGGGTAGTATAGAGATGTAAACTCTATTATTCCTTCCAAAACATGACACTTTCCCACTCATTTGTGGCATCAGTTCTTTGCAGATTACACATTTTTCTATGTCTAGAACTTTCATTTCCTTGGTTAAATTTATTCTTAACTTTTTTTTGGTCTTGACAGCTATTATAAGTGGGATTCTTCTTTTGATCTCTTTTTCAAATAATTTGCAAACATGCAGAAATGCTAACAAATGTGAAAAGTTGATTTTATGTCTTCCGAATTTATTAGAGTCAGTTATGAGTTCTACCAGTTTTTTGGGGGGGATCTTTAGGGTTTTCTGTGTGTAACACATGTCAACCTTCAAACCAGGAGAGTTTTGTCCCCTGCCTCTTCATTTAGATGTCTCCAGTTTCCTTCCTCTAGCCTAACTTCTGTTGTGGGCAGGGGGCGGGGATCTCCAGTGCCGTGTCATCTGAAAGGTGGGAGAGAAGGAAGGGAAGGGAAACTTTGAACTCTTCAAGGCATGGTGCTGTCTACAGGCTCGTTGGTGACCTTCATCATGAAGATTATTCCTCCCATGTCTAATCTATTGAGGATTCTGTTGCAGGAGGAAAAATGTTAAGTTTTATCAGTTGCAAGGCTGGAGAGATGGCTCAGTGGTTAAGAACACTTGCTCTTCTAAATCAGAGTTCAGTTCTCAGCATCTATGTGAGGTGGCTCACAACTGTCTGTACCTACAGCTCCGAGGGATCTAATGCCCTCTTCTGGCCTCTGTGAGTACCTGCATAAACATGTGCATACACATACACAGACATACATCTATAAATAAAGTTTTTAAAAATATCAAGTTTGTATTAACTAGGGTGATCATATGGTTTTCCCTTCATTCTTCTATATGGCATTTCACACACTTAGATTTTCAGATTTCCAACCATCCTTGCATCCTTGGGACAAAATCGCTTGATTATAGCAAATAATCTTTTAAATGTACTCCTAAATCTGCTAGTTTTATGTTGATAATTTTTATACTTATGCTTTACACTTATGTTATATACTTACATTTATACTTATGAACAATATTAGCCTGTCATTTTCTTTTAGTAACACCTTTCTCTGGCTTTACTGTTAAGGCAATGTGATGTTTTTTAATGGTTTGGAAATATTCCTTTCCCTTCAACTCTTTTGGAAGTTTGAGAAGATTGGGGTTAGATTTTTAAACATTTTATGGAATTCATCAATAAAGCCACTGGGTCCTGGGTTTGCTTTAACAGAAGTTTTATTTTAGCTCCTGGGCCCATCTATATATTTGTTATTTGAATGTTATAAGCATCTCAAGAGTCACATTTTGTGAGGGAAGTTAACAGTCGGGTCTCTTTTTCCAGCCATTCTGTGATTTGACTGTATAATTTAATCAATTTTAGTCAACGTAATTATTGATAAACACAGTTATGACGTCATTAGGTATCCTCTCTTGCTTTCTGTCCTTCTGTCTTCCTCCCCTTCTGTTTAGCACTGTGCTCTCATTTCTTACGTTTAGTTTCTTGTATGTCACCTGTAAGTTTCAGTTTGTCCTTACCAGAGTCTGGAAAGAAGCATTTTCTTGATGTGGGGCACTGTGCTCTCATTTCTTACGTTTAGTTTCTTGTATGTCACCTGTAAGTTTCGGTTTGTCCTTACCAGAGTCTGGAAATTTCTTGATGTGGGGTTATTTTAAACTGATAACTTATCTTTGATTAAATTAAAAATGTCCTTTAATTGCCAGGTGTGGTGGTGCTCACCTTTAATCCCAGCCCTTGGGAGGCAGAGGCAGGTGGATCTCTGTGAGATCGAAGTCACTCTCTAGTTCACATCACGACTTCCAGACAGGCTGGGACAAGGAGATCCTGTCAAAAAGCAGTCAACAAAAAAAATGTACTTTTACAGGGGCTAGGCAGATTGCTCAGCAGTTAAGAGCACTGGCTGCTCTTACAGAGGACCTGGATTTGTTTCCCAGAACCCACATGGCAGCTAACAACTGTCTATAACTACCAAGGATCTGATTGATGCCCTCTTCTGACCTCTGTGGGCATTGTCTGACATAGGTACACCTACATACATGCAAGCAATACACTCATGCACATAAAATAAAATAAATTATGTACATATAAAACTTTGCAATGAATATATATATATGCAATGAATATATATATAATGAATATATTCAATGAATATCTATATATAATGAATATATATTCAATGAATATATATACAATGAATATATATGCAATGAATATCTAT
>NW_008358024.1:270072-278312 GCF_000622305.1 Nannospalax galili | reverse complement strand
GGTGTAATACTTTGAATTTTTTCATCTGTTACGGCTATTAGTAAGAGTGGTGTACCTTTAACTTTCTCATTAAAGATATCAATGACTTACACACTGATATATTAGAGAATTATCTATTTGAGTATGCTTTACTTTTACAAATGAGCTTTACACTATTATACTTTTTTCTTTTTATCAAATATTTGTATATTTCATATAATGCATCTTAATCATATTTAGATCCTTCCCCTATCTGGACCCTCCCTCCATAGCCCCTCAGCAGATTTCATGCATGCTATCATATATGTTACAACCTAAGAAGTCAAGTTTGTGTCCCCAGATGTCCTTCAGTGTGTTTTCCACTGGAGCCTGGTCAGCCTATCTAGCATCACTCAACTTAAAGATGACCAGCTCTCCCTCACCCAGCAGTAATCGGTTGCCTGTAGCTCCTCAGCTAAGTTTGGGCTTCTTACCCATTTCCCCAGTTCTATGCTTGGTTATTGTCTGGTTTGAGTGTGCATGGGTCTTGTGCATGCTATAAGTTCATTCAAGAAAGTTCCAAGCTGCCTAGAAAAACTGTTTCTTTGTGGTCATCCACTACCTCTGGTCATCCACCACCTCTGGCTCTTTGTGGTCATCCACCACCTCTGGTCACCCACCACCTCTGGCTCTTTGTGGTCATCTGGGCATCCACCACCTCTGGCTCTTTGTGGTCATCCACCACCTCTGGTCACCCACCACCTCTGGCTCTTTGTGGTCATCCACCACCTCTGGTCACCCACCACCTCTGGCTCTTTGTGGTCACCCATCACCTCTGGCTCTTTGTGGTCATCCGCCACCTCTGGTCACCCACCACCTCTGGCTCTTTGTGGTCACCCACCATCTCTGGCTCTTATAATCATTTCCACCCCCTGTTCCACAGTGGTCCTGAGCCCCGGGTGGGTGAGGTTTAATATAAGATTCCTATCCAGGGACGCACACTCTGTACACAGTCTCTTACTCTCTACACTTTGTCCAGTGCGGCTTTCTGGGTTCATGGCCCTCTGTTCCATGAGGGAGCTTCACTGGTGAGAGTTGAGAGACACATTAGTGTTCTCTCTACCCCCGTTCCTGTGCTCCCTGAGCCTTAGGTGTAGAGGTTCCGTTGTAGATGTGTCACTTAGGGCTGGGCATCTCACATACACTTACTCTGTGTTTACTAGTTGTTGAACTCTATCACAATCTCCATCTGTTGCAGACAGAAGCTTCTTCGATGAGTGGCGAGAGGTTTACTTGTTAGGCTAGTCCAGTGTTCTCAGGCAGGATGAGCAGGGAGGAAGGGCCTGGGCCCAAGGCGGTAGTGGAGACAGTCTGGGGAGGGTCTGACTAGCTAAGCAGGATAGGTATGAGCCCTGGAGTGGGGAGACTAACACTTTTGAATGTTTTATGTTACTAATCAGCCCCCCTTTCTCTAACCTTGAAGAACTCCCTTCTTTAGGATTTCTTATAAAACGGATCTGGTGGGGATGGACTCTCTAGGATTTCTGAGAGAATCTTATGTCTTCTTCAGTTCTAAAACAGCTCTTAGGGGCGCTGTATTCCTGGGTTCCATGGGTGGCGTTCGTTCGTGTTTTCCTTCTACACTTCGAGCAGCCAAGCCCTGGACGTGCTGCCCTTCCTGTGAGGTCCGCCCGAGCGGTTCCCTGCAGCCCCTCTGAAGGACTCTCGGCCGTCTACTCCTTTCACCTTGGTGCTGCAGGATCTGCTTTCATTTTTGATGACTAAGTCCCGGCATAGTACTGGTGGAATTAAATCTCATTAGAAGCCATTGCTATTTCTACAACTGCATATTTATATCTCCAAATTTAAAGGATTTTTGCTACTATTCCTTTTAACCGGACTTTCTGTTTGTCGTCTCTTCCCCTTCGTTAAGTCGGCTCTTCCGCAACTCCTCCTTTCATTGTCTTCCACCACCGGGATTTGCTTTATTTTATAAAAAGGAAATTTAGTCTCTGTGAAATTTCTCTTTTGTGTCACTTTCGTGTTTCCATGATTTCCTTGGCTTGCTCCCCTGTGTTTCCTAAAACATCACTGAGCTTTTGTAAGATAGTTACTTGGAATTTTTATTATTTGAACTTTCGAGTTAGTGAGTCAGTTGATGGAAACGTGTTGGACATTTTCTGCTGCGTTATGTTTTCTTATTTTTCAAGTTTATTGTTGACTGGCATCTCTATATTGTTAAGAAACAGGGATTTAATTTTGGTCTTTGCATGCTGGCTTTGTTTGAGAATACCCTTTACCAGTCAGCCCATCCATAGATTCTGGGTAGACCATCAGCCTGGCCTGAGAACATACTTGATGCTGAAGTTTCTCAGTAGGCTTGTCTGCAGAATGGGTCAGTACCTAGTAGACCATTACTAGACCATTAC
This sequence comes from Nannospalax galili, assembly GCF_000622305.1. Classification (NCBI taxonomy): domain Eukaryota; kingdom Metazoa; phylum Chordata; class Mammalia; order Rodentia; family Spalacidae; genus Nannospalax; species Nannospalax galili. Next base: position 275,925 of record NW_008358024.1, on the reverse strand, counting down.
GCCAAATCTGCTCAGAGAGAGCTGCTTATTGGCTCTTCCAGGGTGACCCTGGAAACTTGGGTACATGAGGGTAACTCTGAAACTTGTTTCCATGTGGACCAGTATAGAGCCTGTGTTTATAGTGCTGAAATAGCACTGGGTCAGGCCTTGGGTCTGAGTTTATAAGTCTTCATCATGCTCTGGGATGGGCCTGGCTTCTGAGTTCACTGAAGAGGACCTGAAATCTTGGTTCAAAGTAGCTATGCTGTTATTTGGGTAAAATGGGTACCATAGATCATTGGCACAGGCTTGACCTGAGTTTGTGGGATTGGCTCTGGGTTCTGGGCTCATAGGATCTGGCCTGTCACCAAAGCCTTCTTGATTGCCCTAGACCCTGGATCTTCTGAAACAGGCCAGGAGCTAGAATTGAGGACACAATCCTAGATCTGGGACTAGCCTCCTGCTAGGCCCATCATGGGATTTGGATGCAGGGCTAGTGTGCAACCTAGAATCACAAGTGCTGGACTAGTGCTTGGAGCCCAGTGTTGGTCCTGGAGCCCAGGGCTATGGGAGATGCCTAGAGTGTGCTTTCCTTAGTGTGGTCTAGAGCCTGGTGTATTGATGTTTGGCTAGAAGCCATATCTGAGGTGATCGTTCTGCGTCCTGGAATCTAGGGGGCAGCCTGGAATCGGGGAGTACAGAGGTGGTCTTGTGTTTATTAGGACACTTTGGACCAAGCATGCTTGATCAAAGAAGTCTGGAGATATCAGACTGCCATGTGAGGTCACAAGATGTCCCAGCACTGAGCAGGCCTTCAGCTTGAGTCTTATGTGCCAGATGGTGTTTGAGGATAATACTGCTGACCTGACACCATGGGAGACTTAAAGTCTGAACCAATGCTTGCTTAGCATTGGATGGCCTAGGTTCTGTATCACAGAGGTTTCTGTGGAGGTTGGTAGATACGTAGTTGACCTAATGACTACGGCTACAGAGGTCTGGCCCATTACTGTGGCGGACTTTAGCCCAGCTACTGTCACCCAGTGCTGGGCAGGTCTAGAGACTGTGTCATCAAGGGACAGGCTAGTGTCTGACCTTCAAGAATCCACCTGACATTGAGGGAAGTCTGGAGCTCGGTACTGCTGAGACCTGCCTGGCCCAGGGCAGCCTGGAACAGAGACCACTGTACCTTCCAGAAACCACATAAAATATCTTTTGTACTTAACTGCCCATGAAACTTGTTGATGAACAGAACTGAATAGCCTAGCACCACGTACTCAGGGATTCCTCAAAACATAGACACACAATTGACACTCTACATTGGACCCAGCAGTTTATCTTCTTCAGACTAGAAGCTCCTCTTAAAACTGCAACTGGCAGGAAACCAGCCTTGAAGAGAGGTGGCTAATGGATTAGAACAGTGATGAGGTAGTAAGTGGTAAACTGATAGAAGGAGAAGCAGGAAGGATCCGAGAAGGGTTTCAGCTTGCTACAGTTTTTCTAGGGTACTTTTTGGTAGGGTAGATTTTCATGTACTATAATAAAACTTTATAACATTTGTTAATAGCACAAGATTTAGAACCAGACAGGGTTGTGTTTTAATTCCTCCCTAGTTATCTATGACTTCAAACCCTTGGATGTTTGCTTACACTCTCAGAATCTTGACAATTTTATTGGTAAAGTGGAAATCACATCTTCTGAGATGAAACTGTAGGTGGATTAAAGTCAGACCATGCAATACAGTGCTCTCATGGCAAGAGCTGAATAGTGTGTGAATAGAGGTGCTGTGTGCGGCTTGGAAAGAAATCCATTGCCCTCTGGATGGAAATTGTTACTGGTGGACAAGTGTCAAGTTGGAGATCTGGGACCAATGAGATCTGAAGCCTGGAAGAGGAGTTTGAGCACCCTTGTCAGAGACAGCAGAACCTTGCCCAGGTCAGTGTCCATGGCTACCACACAATGTATGCTGATTAGGGCTAAAAGAGGAAGCTGTTTTCCTCAGGGCCAGGGACAAGTAATTGATTGGAAAGAACTTCTTTCTGGCCATATGTCTCTGTAAACAATAACGTGAAATTTTCTGTAAATAGTCATCCAGTTTCAATTTCATACCTGTTTTACTTGTTCACACCTCGATGTGCAGCAGTAGCAGATGTCTTAACTACTTTGTTTTTGAAAGAGTATATGTGTCAAGTGAGTAACTGAGGACACCTGGCCCGTACCTGGGTGGGTGCAGACCTGTGTGCCTCAGTTGGAACCCTTTGCCTCATGCTAAGAACTGCTTCTACATTAGAAGGAAATGACTGATTAACACACAAACACAGAGAGAGAGAGAGAGAGAGACCTACACCACACCTCACACAGAACATACATGCAGGAAAATGCAGGAAAACATGCACAGCATCTATTTGGAGCAACCTTTGCCTCCTTTCGATGGATGGTACAGTTCAGGAAAATCTCATTTCATTTCTATGCAATTCATTAATGTCACAGCAAAAGGCCATTAAGTATTTCCAGAACATTTTAGACTGTTATACTTTGTTGAAAATTAATCTAAATATGGGATCTAAATTTAAACACACGTAAGCACATCTTTCTCAGACGTTGTCAATTTCCCCTGATTTCATTGACAATTTTGCCTTTTTAAAAATATCTGCTCTTTTCTCTGTATTTTCTGACGCAAACACTCCAGAAACCTGGAAAAAAAAAAAAAAAAAAAAAAAAGAGTAGTACAGTCGAAGAAAACAATCTTCAAAATCTGGTCTAGAAACTGCAGGGCGACTCTGCAGCACCATCTAGAGTCTCAAGAGGCCATGCAACACACCCTGGCAAGCCAAGCACTCATTTATGTTCCCAGTGTGCTGAGAAGAAACTATTATTCCCCCCTTACATCTCATCAATTTAACCTTAATTTAATTAAACCTGTGCGACGCCAACAACCATCAATTTATCGTGACCTATCGTTTCCCCGAACTCCTCCACTTGAAAAATCATTAAATCATTAAAATATAGCGAGGGAGACTTGGGAATTACATGGTATAGCTTTAAAGACAATGAAAAATTGGGTTTTGGATACCATTTTGGTTATATTCTGGTGAAAGAGTGAACACAGTACACAGAGCAGTCTTCTTAAATGTAGAAAGACTGCGATTGACCAGGTAAGCAAAGCCATCCATCTATTCTACTTGTCGGTGGGTTGGTTGGTTGGTTTGACTTTGAGACAGGGTCTTGTTTTGTACTGCTGGCTGGCCTGGAACTTACTATGTAGACGAGGCTGGTCTCTAACTCACAGCTGCCTGACAAGAGCTGGGATTGAGGGTGTGTGTCACACCTGACTGCAAACACACTTTAAATCAAAATTTTCTGTTTTGATTAAGGAGTGAACTAGGCTGACAAGCTGGAAGGAAGGGAAGAATCATAAAGCTTCTATTGTTTTCCTTTTGATTTTTCCACCCCTGTAACATCCATCCCTCTATTCGAAGCAGGCTGCTGTTCTTCCACGGAGGCCTCTCTGTGAACGCCTGCTTCGTCGTTCCTCTGAATGAATGCCACTGATGAGCGCCAAAGGGGCGAGATGCTGGCCGTGTGTGATTGTAGATGACATGTTGCGCTTCCAGGGTCAGCGCGACAGGAGGCATTTAGGAAGGGCTCTGACAAGAGGAGATGGATGGGGAGGAGATGGTACCCGGGAAGCCCTGTGCTCTGCCGCCACCTGCAGGCCAGGTGCCCGGTCCGGGCTGCACGCAAGAGCCACAGCAGAACCCGGAGCACGTTAGGTCGGGGCGCACGGTGGGCGCACAGACCCCACAGTTCGGCCCCTCTCGGTTTCCTGCTTCGTCTCAGCGCGCACGCACCAGGCACTGGCAGACTCGGGGAAGCACCTGGAACACAGGTGGCGGTGGAGGGCGCCTCGGTGCTGTCTTTAAACCGATGGATGCATTAAAGGGTGCTCCTGGATGTGGGGACCGAGCACAGACAGAACCGGTGGTAAACGAGGTCATTATCAGACAGGGCAACTTTGTCTTCCGTCTTCTTTGTCCCCCGCTCCGTCAATATGCGCCCTGTGCCTTCTGACATGAACATGATTCATTTTCGTTAAAAGCCGAGACGGCGCCAGTCGCTACCCCTGCAGCTCACTACACCCCACTCCGCCGGCTTGGAGAGCCACCGCGTCCCAGCATCCCCTAGCAAAATCAAGGCTGCAGGGAATAAATCGAATGCCATGCAATATTCCTCCCCCTCTTCGTGGGTACGTGTGCACCAGAGGAATAACAGAGTCAAAGTTGACCTCCGGCTTCCACACATAGACGCACACATGTTCATGTGCATACATATACATCTGCACACCTGCATGGGCACACACACTCACATATGCATACACTCACACAAAAAAGAGGTGAGCCCAGTAAGGAGTTTCCTGATTGCTGGTCAAGTACCTCTGTGTGTGTGTGTGTGTGTGTGTGTGTGTGTGTGTGTGTATGTGTGTGCGCACACGTGCATGAGTGCATGTGTGTGCATGTGTTGCTAGCAAACCAAACCTAAGGTTTCACACATGCTAGACAAGTAATCAACCACTGAGCTGTTGCCCCCAGCCCCCAGCTGCACCCCCTTCTCTCTCTTTTCACCAAGTACTGGTTGTACCATGTTAAGGCAAACGGTCCGAATTACCATACATCCAAGCTTCCTTTGATCTCCTTGCTAATCCCTCTCTCTGGGTCCCATGTTCTTCCCATCAGGTTCTTCTAGCTAAGACCATTTCACCAGATCCCAACCCACCAGGGGCCTCTGCCCCTCCTCCTCCTCCTCCTCCTCCCCCTCCCCCTTTCTCTTCCTCTTCTACAAAATGACTCGCTCTTATATTCCTTCCAAGTGACTGCTGCCTCCAGATCGAGCTTAGGTTTCGCTGGTGCATTAAGATAATTTGGGCTGTGAAGTCCAGGAAATGGATAAATGGATTAGGATAACAGAGCAAGGACGCAGTGTCAGGAAGAGGCGTTAATTAGCGCTGTGGGGAGCACTGTCCGGATGCCCACGGACCACAGTGGAGCCTCAGGGTGCAAAGAATCCCAGCTGCCGGCCTGAGGGCTCTGGTGCGGCGTGATTGTCCCCAGGAGGCTCAGGAAGCCAGAGCTGGAACAAAGGCTGGGGAGCTGCGGACCCCTGGCCTCCTGTGCTTTCAGCAGCGTGGGATGGAAAGGGGGATGTGCAGACTGGTATACTCTAGGGATGCCATCCAATGGCTGTGCTGAGAGCCCCCTTGGGAAGGAGCTGAGCATGCTGCTTCCCCCGCACACTCCTGGGTGCAGCAAAGTTTAGGACTCCGCAGGTCAGCACCACCTCCCTTCCAGGCTGCCCGCGTCTCTCCAGTGGTGTTTATAGTCTTTACTTTGTCCTTACAGGCTGGGTTCTCTCCAGCCACTAGCCAGGAGACATTGAGGAACTTAGGTAGCTCCCCAGAGCCCCCTTCCCCCTGGGAAAAGGAAAATAACAACAGGTCTAACCTGGCAGGGGATGTGAGAAAGCTGCCTGCGCGGGTTGGGGTCCCAGGGTCCCTTCCCAATCAGGGCGCAGGCTCCTGGACAGCAATGACGTCCCCACCCCGTCCACCGCAGGAGCAGGTGCTGGACACCTCATTGCTGCGATTAGAGAGGGCGAAGGGAAAGCCAGTGGGTTTCAGAAAGAGGAGGGAGGGGTGGCTATCTTCATCAATACTCCAAAGGTGACTGGGGTGGGGGGTGGGGAGAGACCCTGAGTTCCAGGTGAGCTGTGCTCTCCCTTTCGGGCTCCTCAAGTCCTGTGCTGCTCTCTCTAGGGGGTGAAATCAAGCACTAAAGATCAGCCCAAAGACCACATGCACAGCACAGGGTGGACAGTGTAGTC
>NW_008358024.1:264544-269980 GCF_000622305.1 Nannospalax galili | reverse complement strand
TAATAAGAAAGCAGATGATCCTTCTAAGGTGGTCCTTCCTAGATGAAAGGCATCATCCCGTTTTCTTCTAGAATTTTCATCTTTATATTTATCAGAATTACAAGATGTGGAATTAAAGAAATGCATTCAGACAGAAGTGGTGGTATCCTAAGTCCACCCAGATCGGGGTTATGTTCCATTTGATTTTTCCCACACGAATGTGTTGAATATGTATACACACGTTTGAGAAATGTTTATGCATGGAAACTGTGTGGACTATTTTTTCACTTAGCATTGGATAGCTGGTATTTTTCATAACTGAGGGATGTGTGTGTGTGTGTGTGTGTGTGTGTGTGTCTAGACATTACCTAATAATAAGACATGCAGACTCCTCCTAATTTTCTCCCATTATCAATAATTTATAAGGAAAGAAACTTCTCATCAGAATTCATCCACATTCTTGTATTCTTAGGCTCAATCTCAACAACACAAAAGCTGACAACAGTGTTAGTTCCCAAATTTTATATATACACACACATACACATATCCCAAGTGATGCAGTGGAGGAAATGGTAGTACACGTGTGTAATCTCAGCATCCGGGAAGTTCAGGTAAAAGGATGGCTCACAGTTCAAGCCCGATCTGGGCTACATAGTGACTTCCAGATCAGCTGGAGCTATAGGGAGGTTCTACCTCAAAACAAAAAGAAAAAAAAAATAAAATAAAAAAACAACAAAGCAAACAACAAAAACAGCAACAAAAACAAGATATTTGGAGCCTTGGCAGGTTATAAAACACTAACTCCCCCAACCGCTATTAATAGTTGTTACATTTTTAAGTCTCTGTATGTTTGATTTACCAAAAAATAATTTGTGCGGACAGACAAGCTGTGGACTGGGCTTTTATGTTCTCCCAGGTGATAAGAGCAGCAAGGGGTCATTGAAACGATAACTGCCCGCCCCAGAAGGTGGTTCTAGACTTGAGAAAACTATCTTGAATTTACCAGGAAATAGTCAAGGAGCAGGAAAAAAAAATCTTAAAAAGGCTGTGACTGTGATGACACAGACCACATTAGCATCAACATTGAAGGCTCCAGGCCATCCCTGGGCGTGCGTCTCACCTGGCAGCAGAAGTCACACACATGACAGAACTGTCACTGCTGGGAAAATGAGGGATGGAGGCTCTAAGAGACGGCTCAGCTTGGAGTGTTAGTGCAAACCCTGCTCCCCGACGGGTCTAAACCCCAAATGTATTCAGTCAGACCACCTCTGGGAAACAGTGGCCGATGGGAATGTCAAGTTGCAAAGGAGCATGGCTTCAGGCTTGTATGTTCAATTTCGCATTTGTAAAATTTTTATTGATCTTCAATGCACACTTCATTTCCCTCTTACAGAGGATAATATATGAAATAAATATGTGAATCTGAATATATAAATCCAGGCTTGCTTATCAGACATACCTATGATATAATGTAATTCATTAATTTAGGCATGCCCCTGAACATAGGACAGGAATATTTCCAGACCTGTTTGTCTTTCATAGTTTTCAGCCCAAACTGTGTGCACATCATGGAGAACGAAAGGCTTGTTGTCAGTTCCCCACAAGGTACCACTCCAGACATGCTCTGATCACAAGGCAGCTTCCACAGGAATGGAATAACGACAGGACAGTGATTTGTGATTTCTGTAGCAATCTCTTACGTGTCCAAACATTCCATCCTGCAAGGAAGTTTTTTAAGACTAAGGAAATTCTAAAGGGAGGCATATTAATTTGTAGGAAGTCAACAACTCACAAGTCTAAGGAAGTCCCTTAAACTGACTGTAATCACAAGGACCCTCCTCCTCTGAGATTATATAAGCAGCAAAAGCTGTGGCTGAAGAGGAAACTCTCAGATCTGTCCAGTTGCCTGCAAGGCATTCTGGGAGCTCCAGGACTGGAGCTTTCATGAGCCATCACCCATACCAGAGGTAGGCATTCTGTGGTGCATTTTAGTCATCCATACTCCTGTAACTAACCCCCATAAGCTCACTGCTGCACCACGGTGGACCTTGGTGGTATCTTGACTTTGGTCTGTCCTCTGTTCCTTTCTGATGTAAGTAGAGAGTTGTTCACAAATTCTTACGAATCAAGTCACACAACAGCAGTATTTAAGGAGTTCCTGTCAAACTAAAAATAGCTCTTCATAGTTCCATATATGACTTGGGATTGTAGGGCAGACTACTGTCTAGAAAATGGAGAGTCAGGTGAGTGTGGAGACTCTGGGCTCTTCTGAGCAGAGGCTAAGAGCAGAGACTGTAGCTGAGATCAGGTGAGGTCTGATGTACAAGCATCTTAAACTAGATACTCAGTGTGAAGGATTCTGAAGTTAAACCTCCAGTTTGTGCTGTTTATTCCACAGGAACCTTAAAGGTTCTCTGAGGAAAATCTGAGAAAACCAGAACCCTGATGGTTCTCAGCCCAAAAGGAAAAGTAGCCATTTCAAAATAATCCTTATACTCTGGGCTTTCCTCCAGGTATACTTCAAAGAACTGGGGTGCCCAGAGCCTACTGTGCAGGGGCTTGTCAGAATGTAGCAGTCAGAGTGAAGCAATGTCTGCCTTAGGCTCAACTAAAAGGCTGGAACAGTGCAGAGGCAGGTGGAGGAGGCCTGTACTGATTGGCTGCATGTAGGAGTCACTCCGCGTGTGTACTCCGAAGCAATACATGCAGTATATGCAAAATGAAGGGCTATATGCAAGAAGCAAAAGAAGACGGGGTATAACCCCAGCACATAGCCTTCTATGCCCTTGCCTCCACTCCACCAGAGCTCCAGGACAGAGCTGGGAGGTCACAGTAAACAGCTGCAGGACTGACTTCTCTGGACTCTTCAGTGACACCCAAAGACAGCATTTGGAGAAACATAAATTAGGCTCCATAGGCTATTAGAAAAATAATAATAGAGGACATGAAGTCGGGTAAGGTAGAAGGGTTAGGGTCAGATGTAGGAGCGTCTGAATCTGGTTGAAATATGTTATATGAAGTTCTCCAAGAATCAATAAAAATACGCAAAAGAGGGTAGAGGAGGTTCTACCTTCTGACACCACACCTATAGTAAACAGCAAACTCAGCCCTGCTCCTAGTCAGATAAATTTATATCACCTTTACACTATAAGACCGTCTCCTTAGACCCCTTTTAGTTAGTGAACCATACTTGACCTTCAACACAAGATCACAAGTCACACCAAAGTAGACCAAAGAAACTAAGAATTGAAGTGAGGCTCACGTGTGACACAGATTTTTAAATTACTAAAATAATTTGATTAACTTCTATAGGCACTAATAAAGGCTGCATATCTGAAATGTAACATAATATAAATGAGATTTAAGTCATGTTAGCAAGAGACAGAAATTCTAAGAAAGGAGCTGGTGAGGCAGCTCAGCAGGCGCAGGCTCTGTCTCCAAACCTGAGGGCCAGAATTGATCCTGGGGCCTGAGATGGGGAAGGAGAGAAGTGACTCCAGCAAGGTGCACTCTGAGTGCCCAGGTGCACACAGGTGCTCTGCCCGCCCAGGTGCACACAGGTGCTCTGCCCGCCCAGGTGCACACAGGTGTGCCCACATGCACAGGTAAATAAATGTAATTTTTAAATTTTTTAAAAGAGCTGCAGCACTATGCTGAAATTTTTTAAATCAAGAATTCTGACAGATCAAAAAAAATAATGCTCCCCCTAGTATGTTACTCAGGTCTCCCCAGGCCAGAAAAACACTAGGAAAATCTATAGGAAAACACACACATGAACACATGAACACACACATATATATATATATACACATCACATACACACGCACACACACATATGCACACATCTACATTCTCATACACAGACATATACTCATTGTGCTGGATAGCTTTAGTGTCAGCTTAACACACCTGGGTTGAGGGAGCCTCAATTGGGGAATTTCCTCCATTGAACTGGCCTGTGGCCATGTCTGTGGGCATCTTCTTGACTGTTGAGTGATGTGGGAGGGCCCAGTCCACTGTGGGTGGTGCCACCCCTGGACAGGTGGGCCTGTGCTGCATAAGAAAGCAGGCTGAGCAGGGGCCAGGCAAGCAAGCCAGTAAGCAGCGTTTCTCCATGGCCTGTGCTCCAGCTCCTGCTTCCAGATTCCTGCCCTGAGTTCCTACCTTGGGCTCCCTGATGAACTGTGACCCAGGAGATTTTCCCTTCACTTGAGGACATGAGGAATTCTAAGGAAAGTAATTATGGTAAAATTATATGATGTATTTTAATAATCAAATTTCCTGTGTCTTTTAAGAATTTTTTATTCATTATTTTCATTATTTTATGTACATGAGTGTAATGCCTGCATGTATGTAAGGTCATCCATGTCATGCAGTGCCTTCAGAGACCAGAAGAGGTAATGGATTCCCCGGAATTAGAGCTGGTTGTCAGTCGCCATGTGGGTGCTGGGAACCAAACTCCTCTGCAAGAGCAGTCAGTGCTCTTAACCACTGGACCATTTCTCCAGCCCCTAAATTTCATATGTCTTAAAATGAACATTTAAGCTAAAAAAAATAAACTACACTGTTTTAGCAAAAAAAACAATTTAGAGGAGAAACTTTAAGAGTGAAGGAACTTGCTGGCTGTGGAGAGCGCACAGAGAAAACTGCCTTTAACTGCCTTCTCTGCAGATGGGAAAGGATCAGCCACCTCCAGGATGCTGTGAAGGGACACTCCTAACACAGACACCCACAGGGCAGAAAGGGTAGAGGGTGCGGAGCTCACATCCAGTGACTGTGGGCCCATCGCACAGGCATCAGACACTAGAAGAAAGGTAGAAAGAGAGAACCACAAGGTGAGGTGGGCTCTGGGTGTGCGCAGTGATGACACAGCCGGGCAGCAGACCAGGAAGTCCATAGTAACCAAACCGAACAAACACTGGAAACATACACCTGGTTACATCACTTCAGAACTTCCGAAAGTTAAGACAAAGTGGGAATTCTGCGACAGTGCAGGGGACAAAACACCATTCCCGCAGAGAAACAGGAGCGAAATGAAATGGGTTTCTCTCCAGAAGCCAGGCAGGGGCTGACGGAAACAAATGTCAAGTGTTGAAGGATAAGCTCCAACAGCTGACAATTCTATATCCAGGAGAACCATCATTTAAAAGTGAAGGAGAAATAAAGGCTCTCAAATAAAATCAAACGAAGACTTATGACCCCACAGACCTGTACTGGAGCTTTTTAGGAAGAAGAAATAATAAATGTTTCAAAACCCAAAGGCAATGTTTATGTTCTTACTAGAGACAATATGATTATTATTTTTTTCTAGAAGAAGCATTTCATTACAGCTTTAACATAATAACAGTTTCCAGAGCAAAGATACATCTCTTTCAAAAGTGCCTATAAAATTTTTAGGTTCACAGTTTAATTAATACAGTTATACAATATTGAACTCAGTATAAACCCTGTAAGGCA
>NW_008358024.1:263766-264515 GCF_000622305.1 Nannospalax galili | reverse complement strand
GATCTCCATTTCATTTTAGAATATATTGTTCCTTGCAGAAAGACTCATTGTTTTTGCTAATAACACTGAGATGTTGGCACATGTGTCTCTAATTTGTATGTATATGATTATTACCAGTCATAATCGGTTGCACTCAGAGTCTTGGCACCTATGTATGTCTATAAAGTCATCAGGTAGATGTCAATGGTAATGTTTATCACCTCTACTAATTAATGTGATGTAATTTTTTATGCTTCCTCCTCAAATATAATTCTTTTTTTTTAGTTTGCTGATTTTTTTTTGTGTGTGTGTGTGTGTGTGTATATCACACAGAACATCCCAAACCATCTTATTCAACTATACACCCACTTCCCAGATGGCACCCTCCCATAGCCTCCCTCCCCTCACTAGAGCCTTTATGAGAACATGCGATTTCAGCCACCTGATATTTGACAAAGGGGCCAAGAACATTACTGGGGGAAAGACAGAATGTTCAGCAAATGGTGCTGGCAAAACTGGATCTCCACCTGTAGAAGAATGAAACTAAACCTGTATCTTTCACCTTGCACAAAAGTCAATTCCAAATAGATCAAAGACCTCAAGGTAAAGCCTGAAACTCAGTTTCAGTTAGAAGAAAACATCGGCAAAAACTTACAAGATACAGGTATAAGAAAGGATTTTCTAAATCGGACATCAATTGCTCAGGAAACAAAGTCAATCATGAACAAATGGGACCTCATTAAACTAAAAAGCTTCTGTACATCAAAGGA
>NW_008358024.1:221412-263328 GCF_000622305.1 Nannospalax galili | reverse complement strand
AGAACTGTGTATGAAAATACAAAAGCTTAATAACAATTAAACAAAAACATTCATCCTAGATGACTTTATACTGCTCCCATTCATATGTCATTAGGTGTTTGGATATTAATCATTCATTTATGATTAGGGATATCCCAGGAAAATGTTACAAGTGTCATGAAGTACTGTCAAGTAGATAATTTAGAAGTTAATCTCAGTTCTCACAAAGCATACGTGTAATTATAGGCTTTGGCATTCTTTTCTAAAATGTAATTTAAATGAAGTTAATAAATAATTTTAAAATTATCAGTTTAGTCAAATTTATTGAATCAGTCACAGTCTTGATGTGACAGTCATAGATATACAAAACAGAATGTGTGCAATTCGGTGGGGGTCTATGAGGGGTGACAGATGGGGAGGGGATTGAAATATGTTTAAGATGTCTAAAATGCCCACAAATTCAATAAAAAGTAGAAGGGTATTATTAAGGGAGAAAGGGGGGAAATGGAGGCTCCTTGATTGCGGAAACCATGATTGAGGGGTTAGAAAATGTGAGAGATAAATAATGCCTACCTAGTTGTAAAAACCAGAGGGAACCATATTAATCCAATAACCTACTGACAAATTATACATACCAGATCAAGAAATGTATGTCTAGGTAAGGTTTATCTGAGAGCAATTGGTCTTTGCCCAAGATTTATCCACATGACACACACTACTTAAAAGATCCCAATATGATTAATTAAGTAACCAAAACAAGTGACTCATTGCACAAGCTGTCATTTGTGTGCAGCTGAAATTAAGTTCTTTCAAAGACCAAAGCTAACAAACACAATTAACAAAGCCAGTAGTCACATCTGACTTCTGTCACCTACAAGTCCCCATCAAACCTGAACTGGCAGGGAGAGACCTGTGATCAAGTGCACTTATGTCAAGAGAGGGTGATCAGTATTATCATAGAGTTCAGCCAGGGTGGAAGGAAATGAAAGCTCTGGAAGTGCCCCACGGAAGCCAGCTCTGAGAACTATGCACAGCTGGTTACAGGAGAAGCCCTGACCCCCACAACTCACCTTTCTCTGGGTTAGACAAACAGGCAACATTTACCAATCCATGTGTTCAACCAGGCAGGCTTTTCCTAAAACTCCTGAGGACTCCTGACACACACCTTTAATGCTAGCACTCATGAGGCAGAGGCAGGAGGATATCTCAGTTCCAGGCCAGCCTGGTCTACACAGTGAGTTCCAGGTCAGCCAGAGCTGCACAGGGAGACCTTGCCTCAAAATACTAAAATTACTTACATCCATGTTATATTGAAATGGAGTCTCCTGTGAGAGAGATCTAGGAGGAATAATCTCCTGTCTCTGCCTCTCTATCATCCTGGGACAAAATTCTAACAGAGATCAAAGATGATCCATTTCTTGAGTTTCCAGTAGATGAAGTGGCAGTTGAACTGACATAAAGGGTGTGGAGCTTCCAAACTCTTTTCAATGGCCCAAATTCTAGGATCCTCAGAAGAATAAAGGAAAAATAAAGTTGTCAAGCTGTCTTGTGCAATCAAAGTGAAGCCCTTGTGAGCAGCCACTCTCTCTATTAAGCATAAGTTAATCTGACAACAAATTCCCTTGATTAGCTGTGACTATCTCTTGCTTTGAACATGTCCCACAAAGATATGCAATGCTTATGGAGATTAACTTAAACAACTAGAGAGAAGGGAGCCTTTGGATCTGAAAGATAAGTTTCCATCAGATCCACGTCCTCCTGGATACATCTGTTTCCGGTTACAGAAGGGACAGCAGAGCGGGAGGAGGAGCCAGGTGTCAACTGCCATCCCAGGGGACTGACGAGATGCACAGCTGTTCTCTGCTGACAGTAAGCTGTTTGCCTGTGCTGGCTAGACTGCTATGCGTTCAGGAATGTTAACACTGAGAAGGAAAGTCTGTCCTGTCACCTGCATCTAAGAATTGATAATCTGGCTCAGCACTTAAGAGCACATACTGTTCTTGCAAAGGACTCAAATTCAGTCCCAGCACCCACAGTGAATAGTGAACCCATAACTACCTGTAATGCCAGTTCTGGGAAATCTTCAGGTACCTGCACTCTCAGGTGCAAATTTACATATACATGCATACATACACACAAGTACACACACTTAAAAATTTAAAAAGAATTGATAATCTGAGATAGCACACCGTTATAAATACAGCAGAACTGGATCTTGTGGATAGGATTCATTTTTGTCTGTGTTTCTTTGGCATTTTAAGACAAAGCCTTATGTAGCCAGGCTGGCCTCAGTCTGGTCATTTTGTCTCTACCTCTCAAGTGCTAAGATTACAGACATACAGCACCACACCCAATTTATGAAGCGCTAGAGATTGAACCCAGGGCTGCGTGCATGCGAGATAAACACTCTACCAACTGAGTTATATCCCAGCTCACCGGATAAATTATTCTAGCACTGAACGGTATCAGCACATGCTGCTGAGTACCCAGTCCATCTCATGAGTCAGGAGCACAGTCTCCACTCTGGCAACCGGAAGGTGAAGAGAAGCAGGAAATGCATTGTTGCCCCAGGAGCCTACAGGCCAAGGACAAACTGTGACTGTGTGTGGCAATTTTCTCCCTATGAACTATTTCATCCAGAAAGGAAGCTATTAACCTTCAGGATTTTCTAAAGGAGATGAAACACCCCACCCTGCAGGGAAGCTCCTTAAGATCAAGATGTCCCTGAAACTGGCCACACTGTTGGGCCCCTCCCTCCTCAAGCTTATGTAAAGAGGATGAACTACTGAAAAACTGTGAGACAAGCAGAGCTGCCTAGAAGACCCTCAGGCCAGCCAGGCTCCCTGGAAGAGGCTCCAACCACCTGAGCTGCCTGGAGAGGCCTCTCTCCAGACTGTGGGGCTGTCTGCAGGTGGTGGGGGCTTGCAGCTTTGGTGAGCTGTCACCCATGCTGGGGTGGGCTTTTGGTGATACAGCTGTATTTGAGTCATTCCTGTTGTTTCAGCAATTAACCACAGACTGACCCAGCCTGTTAAGAAGACTCAAACCACACTCAGAATGGGGACCAACTTATTACACACAAGCCCCAGACTGGGCCAAACACGCATGAGAAGCTGAGGCCCATCCAGAAATACAAAGCAGTTTTTAGGATTTTTTACATCATGTCTTGGCAGTGATCACATTAGTGGACCTGAGGCTCCCACAATAGGTTCTCATAGGAAATTTAAACAGTCAGCGTTTTACAAAGAAGCAGGTATTTTGGACATGTATAAGGTAACTTCCCAGTAACATGCAGATGCCTGTACGATCTTAGCTATTTTAAGAAATAAGACACTTGGTAGCTGCTTCCTGAAAGAACACTGCAAGAAGTGGAATCTTCCAAGGTGCTCACAGGTCATGGTTTTGTTTCTGTCTGCCCTGTCTTATCTCAGCCTGAGACTGAGCTCAGAGCGTCCTTTATGATTTGACTACAGGTAGAAGCTTCCAAAGTCCTAACTGTTACTCCCACACATATCAGCAAACACACATTAGCAGGACTGGGTAAGGTTCTTGTCCAATGCATTTGTTAGCATTTACTCATCCACCACACAGAACAAAGTTATACTGAGGCCATAGTTCATTAGTTCCCCCATCACCATAATTCACCACTCACCCATTTTCCTACAAGAAACTCCATTAGAAGGCACTGGTTCGACAAGGTGACCTTTGGTCCATCATTGGCTCCCTATCTGATGTATTTTGTTTCCCTCTCTCCAAGAACAGTCTCCAAAACATCTACACGTAACACGGTCACCGTCTGAGTGTTTACTTAGTCTTTACTAGTCACCTTGGATGTTCAAAGGAAAAGACTCCTCACATTTGGTCTGTTGTGATGAAATTGATAAGATAAACATAAAAATATTGACCGATTGACTTCAGCATTTTTACCTGCCTTTAAACTAATGCACAGGTCTCTAGTATCTGGCAAGGTTATTAGAAAGGTCTCTTAGTTTTATTTTTAATTTATTTTTATTTTTATTTTTTACATCTGTGAGTGTATTGCCTGCATGTATGTAAGATCACCAAGTCGTGCAAAGCCCATGGAGGCCAGAAGATGGCACGGATTCCCCTGGAACTGGAGTTACTTTTATGGAAATAAAATGCAAAGAGAAAACACAGTGTCGTTAGTAAATAACATTGACTTTTCACAAACTAAAACAAACAGTAAAGGACAGGGTTATTATCAGCTCTTCGAAAGCTGAATATTGCTAAATATTATGATCCTGAAAGGTCTGTAGGATATCAGGACTCTGCCCATTTATCTGAATCCATTATAATCCTCACAAAGCTGAAGGGGTTGGAGAAAACAGAAAGATCTGTTGGGAACAATTTGGATACTTTCCACTCAGAAGAATGGTAAATATGGGTGAGGAGAACATGAACAGGTGGGTAGATTGCTGAAGGAATTCTAGGACTTGGGACAATATTTGCACACAACAAGCAAATATTGAAAGATGAACTTCGTTCAAAATTCATTCTTAGAAGAAGTGATAGGCAGTCAGATATTTGCTTTACTGAGGAAAACGGCATACACATGCTTAGATTAAAGGTGCTGCTTACTAGTCACAGAAGTGGCTCTGGACAGAGATCGAATCCTATGTGAAGCTCATAGTTGTGGTGTGATGTGATCATCTGCTTAGGTCTGTGTTCACTTGGTCTACATAGGAAATTTGTGAACAGGAATGTGAGTTGCATAGTAGAATGCGAGAAACCAGTATTTACTGCTCTCAATTACAAGTCAGGTGACTGTCACTCCTCACACCTAAGTGCCACTACTGCTCTACCAGAGATCCTTAGGCAAGTGCTATGTTCAACATTATATGAAAAGAAAAACCTTGGGCTTTCAAAGGGGAAAGGTGATTGCATCAATTCACCCCATTACTAAAACAATCTGTGAAAGGACTTGCAAAGAGGTAAATTTCATCTTGGCTCATGGTTTGGAAAGTTCAGTCCAGGACCAAATATCCTTTACTTTGGGCCTCCAGAGAGGCAATCCATCATGGCAGGAGGTCTAGGCAGAGCAAACCGCTCATGTCATAGACCAGTGAAGAAAGAAGAGAACGTGGAAGAACCCAGGGTCCCAGTAAGACAGATGCCCCAGTGACCTAAGGACCTTCCCTTAGAACCCACTTCCCAAAGACCGTAAGAACTGAGCCTTATCACATGGGTCTTTGACACAACACCCATCCAAACCATAGTGACTATGTTAGGATGGAAGACTAGTAAATGGCTGACCTCAGGCCTGAAACCTTTATGCTATGCTGCCCTTTCCACAACTGCAAAATTCCACAGGGAAACCCAAAGAGAAATGCGTCCTGTCACTGACCCGCGTGTCTGAGCGCTTCAATACTGCTGTTGATATTTCAGTTATTTCTCTTGGTTTTGATGAAATAATGAAGCTTTTATATTTTTCATTGTTTTAGGAACCATGTGGAGATTCACACCAAAATATTTATGTATAAATTTGGTTGATATTTTGCCTTGGACTGTAAAACATCTTAGAGAAAATGTGAGTATGTGGGCTTCTGTGTCTTTAATGTGGAGAAAACAAGATTAAACTGATCACTTTTGAGACTGTGTGATTAATATGTCTTTTCTCTGTTTTTATACACTTGTAGCTTTCTATAAAATATTAAAAAATACAGATAGCTGTTACTTAACCCTTTTAAAACAAGTTAAAACATAGAACCGTGCTTGAGGCTTGACTTTGTGGCGCAGAGGCCTCTGTCGGTCTAGCACGGTTTACACACCACCACAAACACTTCCTCTCTCCCCGTCTTTGCTCCACCTGCTCTCCAATGAGAAAGTCCTTCCCCATCTGCTCCTTTGTGACCTGCACATACCCTACTACCCTTTATTCCAAGTCAGCTCTCACCGCAAACCCAGCGAGGGCTAACTGCTCACATTTTCATTTGCTGGGCCACTTGCTTGCTATTCCATGGTAGTTGTCACAAGGCACCTTATGTCAGCACGTGGTTGAACCTGTGCTCCCCTCTGCTCTGAGCTCCTGGGAACCAGGCACCAGGTACCACTGATACTGTATTCCACATGCCAAGCACATAGAGTAGTCGTTGAATAAAGGTATGCAGGCCTGCCTATAGGGACGCCATTTCAGAAGCGTCCTGTCTGTACTTTCAGGACCAAGGAACATTCCGTGCAAATGCTGGTGTCTCCTGTGGTGGCCAAAGTTCTTCTGGTATTGAAAGGACATCTGGTCTTCATGATCAAAGAAATGGTGCCACTGTGTGGCTGGTGACCAGCTTCTGAAACAGTTTCTGAACTAAATTCATAAGCACTTTGGAGTCCCAATACATCCCTTCTTTTATTCACAACCTTGTGTGTGTGTGTGTGTGTGTGTGTGTGTGTGTGTCTGTGTCTGTGTCTGTGTCTGTGTCTGTGTGTCTGTGTGTCTGTGTATGTACACGTTCCTGTGGGAGTGCATGGAGAAGTGTGGTTGTGTGTACACATGTTGTATGCATATGCATGGGGAGGCCAAAGGACCACGTGGGAGTCCTTCTTCAGAGGCTTTGAGCTTTATTTGATATAGAGTCCGTTACAGGCCTAGAGCTTGCCAAATAGCTGGGCTGGGCAGTGAGCCCAGGGGTTCGCACACCTTCACCTTCCCAGGTCGCTGGCACCACCACAGCTGACTTTCACACGGGTGCTGGGATCTAAGCCCAAGTTTACAAGTGCTATCGTGACAGCCTGGGCTATCTCGTCAGACCCTTCTTATGCTCTGGTCATTCTGAAGACAGATCGGGTGAACTGTTGGCCTTCTGAGCAAGGACCTCGGTGTCTCAACTGAACTGGGAACTGTGGCTCTCGATGTCAAGTTCCCAGGTCTTAGGACAGCACCATTCAGCATACAGCATCTCAAAGGCTGCAGCTGAAACTCAACCCCCTCTATTCTCAAGAAGTTCACGTGTGGGCTCCCCTCGCAAGGGATATTTCTTCAGCTTAATATTAAGCTGCCAAGGACCCAACTGAAAAGGCTTATGCATGGGAGTCTCATCAACTAAATATACCTGAAATAGCAGTGGAGAGGCGGGAGGCGGGCAGTGCTACCCGTCAGCCCAGGTGTTTGTTTTGTGGGATTTAAATCTCAGCGGCAGCTGAAATCACAGCACCCTGTGCACTGTGGTACTCACACAAAGCTGGGGAGCTTCTGCTAGTTGCTAATGAATGCGTACACTGTTAACATACGGTACAGATTCTTCCTGATTGTAAACCAACAAAGGCACTAAAACAAGTGCTGAAGACCAGACATGTTAGTACATCATCCAATGCACAGGTCAAGCCAGGAAAGTAGGCACAAAAGCACTGTCTTAATTTCACTTTTTAAAATGACAGCTTCATTGCAGGATAATTCACACACCATAAAATCTACATATTAGAGACTGCTGTGGGGGGATGTTGCAGGTTAATAACACAGTCTAATTTTAGAACATTCCATTATTTCCTAAGATAAACTCTTTACCCATTAGCAGCCTCTCTTCCTGATCTTCTCCAAGGACTAGCTGCGAATCTGCATTTGTTATCAGTGCACACTCTTATTCTGACCACATGCACAGAACCTCACAGCATTTGCTAGTTTCTGAGTTCCTTCGGATACATAATGTTTTCAAGTGACAAGTACCAGAACCTAGTTCATTTCAGGTCTGAGTAATACTCCATTTAGGGAGCCAACACACTTTATTATGTGTTGCTCAGTTAATAACCATCTAAGATGTTTCTCGTTTTGACTATTATGCGAGGTGCTGAGGTGCATTCTTGTATGGATGTGTGTGTGTGTGTGTGTGTGTGTGTGTGTGTTTTCATTTCTCTTTGGTAAATTTCTGTAGGGACAGGATTCTGTGTTGTACAGTAAATATGTCCAGAGATGAGGAATCTCATTGATAGTTCTCAAAGACACTGCACCATCTGAAGCCCCGTTGGGACTATCTGGGGTTTCCAAACCTCTGTCTTCACCAGTGGTTTTTATCGTCAGTCTCTCTTTCCTCATCCTCATCCTTGGGGTGTAAGGTGATGTGGCTTTTGGCTTTTATTTGCATCCAAATGACTAGACATACTGAGCACCTTTCACAGCCTGTTGATATTTTTTTGAAGAAACCTGAATGCAGTTCTCTGTTCCACCAGATGAGCTTTTCTTAAAGCCCTGCAAGGTCCATGAAACAACCACAGACAGCTGTTTATTTTTTCTGAACATTTCTATTGATCCTGAGAATTTCATACAATGTATTTTGATCATACAGATTCCCCACCACTCCCACCGTTCTACTCCCCCCACACACACTTCATGTCCTCTATTATTATTTTTCTATTTTGAAGACCTGTCAAGTGTAATCTGTGTTCCCCCAATGCTCCTAGGTGTGGGTCTATCCCCTTGAGTCTGGAAAACGTACCAAGCAATACAATCCTAAAGAAAGCTAACTCTCCCTCTCCCCACAGCTATCGACCAATTGCCAGCAGACCTTCAGCCGTGGATGTGGCTTCCACTCCAACTCTTCCATCCATGCTGTTTTCAAAAAATATTTTTATTTCTTATTTTGATTTTATGTGTATGAGTGTTTTGCCTGTGTGTATGTAAGTCCACCCATGTGGTGCAATTTCCTGTGGAGGTCAGAAGAAGGCATCAGATCCCCTGGAACTGGAATTGTGGACAGTTGTTAGTTGTCATGTGGGTGCTGGGAATTGAACTTGGGTCTTCTGCAAGAGCAGGCAGTGTTCTTAACCACTGAGCCATCTCTCCAGCCCCCATGCTGGATTTCTGGCTGACTTGGGGTTGCACAGGTCTTGTACATGCTATCATAAGCACTGCGGGTTCATATGTGCAACTGCCCTTTGGGGTCCTTGTATTCATCCACAATCTTTGGCTCATGCGCTCTTTCCCCACCCTCTTCCATAATGATCCTTGAGCCTTGGGAGGAGCAGTTTGATACTGATATCCCATTTAGGGCTGAGCATTCTGCCATCTCTCGTTCTCTGCACACTGATCTATTGCATGTCTCTGTTTTTACCACTGTCTTCTCGAAGGGTGAATCACCCTTCTGAATCACCTTATCTGATGGGCATTGAGAGATGCAATAATCTGTGAATTTCATTTTTCTTCAAAGGAAATATTCCTCAACAGAAGTACAGGAGGAATGGACTCTCCCAAAACCCTTACACTGTGGTATTTGGGTACATGATATTTAATGAAGGTTCCACACAGTGAAAATCAAATGTAGAGTTTTAACTCTAACAAAATTAGCCCCAGGAGTGACCAGGGCTGATGGCCCCTGGGCTCTGGACCTGGGCTGTGGCTCTGTGTTTCATTTCCAGAAATGGGAGCTGTAATCTAGTTTCCTCCTCACAGTCAGGATACAGTTTTATCCAGTCTCAAATGTTTCTTTTTCTGCCCGGGTGCTCAGCCCTACTGCTGATATCCATCAATAGAAACCATTTTAATCCTCTTAAAATACATTACCAAATTCAAATAGAAGGACGCAAGAGGAGTCCAAAGCAACTTTTAAGGGGAATCAGCAAGGACTGAGTGTCCTTTGTGGTTATCTACAGAAGCCAGTTGATAAGAACCCTCTCCCAAATCTGTGTCCCTGCCCAGGCCTTTTGAGGACTGAGTCTGTACCCAGGGGCACTTGCCAGATGGTTCTGTGATCAGGCAGACACTCAGGAAGCAGTCTGAAGGCAGCCTCATCCCAGCTAACACACAGCATCAGGCTCAAACAGCATTAGAGTCACATGCAGCCGTCAGGCTCACACATGGCTTACACAGGCTCACACACAGCTATCAGGCTCACACAGAGCCCACACAGGCCCACACAGGCCCACACATGTACACACACACACACATACACACACACACACACACACACAACTCTTACTTCCTAAGCAGCCACAGAGGGTGGAGGGACACAGCCAGAGAGCCAGGGGCCTTCTCTGGAGGACAGCTTGGACAGCTTGTACGTTCAGAGACAGAGTCCTCACAGACGAGATTTTCAGATACCACGTCCATGGAAATTCATAGATAAGCCACAGAGCAGAAACACAAGCTATTCCGGAAACTTTAATTACTTACCCAAAGTCATAAAATATGCATGCGGACAGAAGTTCCAGCAGGTCTACAAACTAAGGACAAATTAATTAGCACTTAATAACAAGAAATTTCTGTCAATTGGCTCAAGTGCCAGGAGTTATTTGTGGAATGTGCAGGCTTTTATCTCGTGGTGTGCACAGTAACTGATTTTTGTCTATTACTCACAATTTTTCTAAGCGAATACAACCTGGAGAGCAGCATGTGAGGCTCACAATCCTGAAAACCGATTTTCCAGTGTGATTAGCACCGCTAACAAAGACCAGCACTATGCTTAGATGTAGAGGGAAAGCTGAGCACCTCAGCTGATCTCTCTTCCTCATCATCACATTTAATGGATTAGGATACTACGGGGCCTAAAAGCCCCAGTGAGTGATGCTCACTGCCACGTGGAGGAGCCCCACAGAACCCACCAGAAAGCAGATCCACTGGTGCCTTGTGTTGACACTGCAGTTCTGAGGGCATCGTTACACACTCTCAAGGGAAAGAGGCCACTACTGTGACTACAATACACTCAGAAATTCAAGTGAAAATTCTAGAGTGTCCCCTACGTGGGCGGCCTCATGCAATATGAGCTGTAATTTAAGATAATCAAAACATACGTTTAAAATGTCCGATATAAGACTAAATACTTATTTTACATCAATCAATAAATATAAACTAGACTCATTTATTTTAAAAAGTTGGCTAAAAGGCTGTATTAAAACACAAAATATGGGCCTGGAGAGATGACTCAGCAATTTAGAGCACTAGCTACTCTGGCAGAGGACTCAGATTCAGGTCACAGCACTTACATGACAGCCAAGAACTGTCTGTAACTCCAGTTCCAGTGAATCCAGTGCCCTCTTCTGGCCTCCAGGGGCACCAGCCACACTCATGGCACACATACACATACACATACACATGCAGGCAAACTCTCCTACACATAGAATAAAAATAAATCCTTTTCAAAACCCCCCAAATATTATTTGTCCTACAAAACAGGTTAAACACCTGAACGAAAAGGAGCAGGAAGCCTTCAGGCAGCTGTTGGCACAGAGGCACAGAGTGGGTCTTCAGCGTTAAAAGAGGCCGATGGACTAAGGGAGCTGTGGGTGAGAATGATGAACTAGGGATAAGGCTGGGGAGCTTTACCCACGGAATATCTCTGTACCGAATTACAGCTATCTACTGTAACCTAGTTTATTTCAAAGAATCATATATTTAAGAGTCAGAAAATTACAATCTTTTTTCCTGGGAAAACAAAGATACCAAAGTGATAATATACGTGTGTGTGTGTGTGTGTGTGTGTGTGTGGTATGTGTGTATATGTGTGTGTATATATGTGTGTATGTGTATTGTGTGTGGTCTGTATGTGCTATGTGTGTATATGTGTGTATATGTGTGTGTATGTGTGTGTATGTGTACGTGTGTATATGTGTGTATGTGTGTATGTGTGTATGTGTGTGTATGTGTGTATGTGTGTGTATGTGTGTATATGTGTGTATATATGTGTGTATGTGTGTGTATATATGTGTGTATATGTGTGTATGTGTGTATATGTGTGTATGTGTGTGTATGTGTGTGTATGTGTGTGCGTATGTGTGTGTATGTGTATGTATATGTGTGTGTATATGTGTGTATCTGTGTGTATATGTGTGTGTATGTGTGTGTGTGTATATGAGAAAAAACAACATAATTGATATCTTATACTGATATCCATTTAATAAAATGTATCTGGCTAGAAAAGCACATTTTAATTTTAAAGAATATCTAACTAAATTGTAAGCATAAATAACAATAAAAAAAGATAGACAATGCCTAACAGAATGTATGTAGTATTGCCGGATCAAGGGAAATGAAGTTCTAAAATGACACTAAAAATAGAAGAAAAATAAAAAATATTATCAGGAAGTTTGAAAACCCTGATAACATGTAGATGGAAGGAGATATGTGAATTATTATTACCTGACAATGAAGACATTTAAAGGTTAAATATATTGTATTTGGCTAAAACTCTATTCACAAGAGAAGTCATAGGCTCAAGTAACTGCATAAAGAGGTAGCCAAGAGAGTTATTGGCACTGTCTCTACCAGATAGCATATAGGTTTTAGATTTTTTTTAAAAAGAGTATCAACATTTAAGCAAGGAACTCAGGGCCAATGAGAAAATGAATAAGGAAAGAAACAAACGAAGAAAAAATAAATAAAATGAATGTGCTACTGTGAGTGGCAGAGTGACCCTTTCAAGTAAATAGAAAACGAAAACATTGAAAGTCAGAATTAAATGTGGTTATAGTTAAAGACAAATCTTTAAAATGGGCACATGAAAAACCTAAATATTAATTTATGGGAAATTTGTCGCTCAGAAGTGCTAGAGATCCTAAATAATTAAAATTGAAGATATTGAGAAAATGTTCAGTTTGTGTCTTTTTTAAGGATTTAGATCCAGATATTTGCAAATGAAAACCATTTCAAACTCCAACAAAAACTCATTGCAGTCTTATTGTCATGAATTCGACAACAGATCGAAGAGGCTTTTTCAACAGTTCTTTGAGAAATCAGTTACAACTGACCCAGACAACAGCCCCAGGAAAACCTCTATGCTTCGGAAATATAAGTGAGATATGGCCAACCTTAGCAACAGTTCCAAGTTAAAATATCATGAACAGACGAGACGGATTCCTAAAAATTCAATTATCCTCTAGAATTTTTAGAAAAAAATGATGACTCTGACACTTTTGTATTTATGACAAAGATAGTTCAGTATTTAAAGGCACCTGTACAACTTCCAATACATAAGTTACGAGAAGAAACAACCCCTGCTGCATTGTATGGCACAGGTGCACTCACACACATGCAGACAATACACTCCTACACATAAAATAAAAATATTAAATAACTTAAAAAATTCCAATAATTTAAAAGTCCAGGCTCAGGGCTGGAGTGGACCACCTGAGGAGTGGGAAATATTCTAACAGCACAAGAGGCAGAGCACCTTGGAATGGGCCTCCACTGCCAAACCAAGAAACCCAGCCCCTTCTCAACCCAATAGCACAGGACTGACAAGACATTCTGGGTTTGGGTTTGACATTTTTGTTTATTCCTCTGTCTCTTTGTTATTTACTCTAGTGTTTGCTGAGCCCTTTTCAGTTACTGTTTTAATTAAGTAATCCAGACATGGTAATGAGATACAAAGGCATGCTTAGGTAGTAGGCAAACACTAATGATGGGTTCATTTTTCTGCTCACTTACTTACTGAACTCCTATGTTGCTGAGGACAGTCATCTTATCAATGAAATAAACTTTGTGCTTATTTTTACATCGAGCTCCATTTCACCTTTAGAGAGCTTCCTATAAATCTGTAAAAGCTCAGGAAGGCTCCTAAAATCTCTATTCCAAGAAGAAATAATGCAGAGAAAATTTGGGGCTACCTTAGCAGTTCCATAATTATTGAATCAGGGTTAGAAAGGTTTGCCAGTAAAGCTATCACAGTGACTAATTTGTCTCTTACCTAAAACTTACAAAGATCTCGAGAGAATTGCACAAACTAGATTTGATGATGTTTTTGAACACGATGGGACCTGTAATTACACTCTTGACTGTCCCTTCTCCTTCATCCTCCGAGGTGTAATGTTCAAAAATTACTGTTACACTGGATGTTTTCTGTATAAATAACAAGCTTACAAATACTTTTTGAGATATCTATTATAGAGTTCATTAATCTGTTTATTGTTTAAATTTTCTTTTTAAAAAAATCTATTATTTTTATTTTAATGTGTATGAGTGTATTGCCTCCATGTGTGTAAGTGCACCTGTGTCATGCAGCGCCACACAGGTCAGAAGAGGGTGTCAGAGTCCCCCAGAACTGGAATTAAGGATGGTTCTTAGCTGCCATGTGGGGGCTGGGAATCAAACCTGGGTTCTCTGTAAGAGCAGTCTGCGCTGTTAACCACTGAGCCATCTCTCCAGCCCCCTAAATTTTCTCTATTTAGACTTTGTTACTTTTGATCTACTATTTTACGTCTGTTCAAATGTCTAAGGCCTTATCCTTTTTAATTATTTGCTTATTTTGAGAAATAAAACAGTTCATTGCCAAATGTTAGGTCCAGGTAGATGACCGCACACCCACGGGCAGCACTGATTGCCCAGGGGTTCTTAGTAAGAGGGAAGGAGGACATGAAATGGAGTCTGGGGGGGAGACAGGGTAGAGGGTGTTAAGGAGAGTTGGAGGCAGTTAGTGGGGAATGGATATGATCAAAATGACATTTTCGAGGAATATATTTAAAATATAACTTTCAAAAGATATGACATAATTTTATGTGGCAGTCTAATAAAAAGAGAAATGTTAATGTCATCTATAAGTAAGAGTAAACCTGACCAGCTAAAGCATTTCTCAGCTCTCACCAGAGATGCTTCCCCATGCAACAGAAGGCAATGAACACAAAAGGTCACGACTGGTCAAAGTGTAGAGAATAAGGGACTGCAGAGTGTGTCCCTGGGTAAGACTCCTGTATTAAACCTCGCTCACTCAGGGCTCAGGGGCCACAGCAGAAGATGAAGTGGAAAGACTGTAAGAGCCAGGGATGGCACATGACCATAAGGAAACACTTTTATAGGCCCCGGGAACGTGCACACAGGAACTTACAGCAGTGGCGTGTCAGCATGAGCCAGACCCATGCAAACTCAATCAGACAAAACCCAACACAGAACTGGGTAAATGGACAGGCAGGGCCCAACCTTAATGGAGGGACTATCAGCAGCTGATCACTGCTGGGTGAGGGAGAGTTGATCTTCTTTAAAGGGGTGACACTAGATACACTGAACAGGCTGTGGTTAATGAACTCACACCAAGGGACATCTGGGTACACAAACTTGACTCCGTAGGCCTTAACGTATATGACAGAATGCATGAAGTCCTGTGGGTGGGCTAAGGGAGCACAAATAGGGGACGGGGTGTAAATATGAGTGAGATGTATTACATGAAATCCACAAAAATTCAATAAAGATGTACATTGGAGAAAAAGAGTAAACCTGAGCAGCATGGGTCAGTCAGAACTCAGGTGCCACCCAGACACCACTGGCCCCTCACTGAGGAAGGCTGCACCCCAGACCCCATCCTGGAAGCCCCAGCCCTAGGCATGTATAAGACTGTTCTTGTGCTCTCTTCAAGCTAAACCATGAGTTTCTGAGAGAGGTTCAGGAAGTCTGAATTTATCAATTTTCAATTTAATATTGCTTAGTTTATGACTTTAATTCTGAGTGCTGTACTTAATTTCATGATGATATCTGCTCTTGGTTGACATTTTCTTTAGCTACAATGAGGTGTCTCTCTGGACCTTCATATTTGCCTTGGATGCTATTTTATGATAGTTGTATTGCCATAGGACTTTCTTCTCTGTAATATTTTGCTGATCTATCCTGTTCACCCCTTAATTTTCAACTTAAAAATATTTTTCCTTGAGTGGGTTTCTTTTAGATAGCATAGCTTTGCTTTACGAAAACTTTACTTGAAATACATCATATTTAATCAAATGAAAAAAGAGAAATCTAATTTCCCCAGATTTTATTAAGACTGAACTGTGTCATAAGATATCTTATTGCAGATGAAATCTCTCAATAGAGTGGTGAAGGTTGCTGTAAGGCACCTTTTAGACAAGTGAAAATTCTCTTTCATTTTTTATTATTGAGAGGAAAAGGACATTATGAACGTTATCATTCTGGCCATTTCACATCCACAATGCAGTGCTATTGATGGCACGTCTCACACTGCGGCACCTGTACGACTTTTTCCTCTTGTAAACCTGTATGCTGTATCCGCTTAACAATAACTACCCCTTTCTACATACTTCTAGCCTCTACAACCACCACTGAGTTTGTGTTTGTGAGAATTTGAAAACCCTCGGTGCCTTGATGTCGTTGGTTCATACAGTGCATGTCATCTTGTGGGTGGTTCATCACTTGACATGCAAAGGCCTCCAGGTTCATCTATGTAATGCACATGACAGGATTTCCTTTGTAAGGCTGAACAACACTCCACTGAACACACACACACACACACACACACACACACACACAATTCCCCTAGCTATATGGCACTGAAGATATTTGAATAGCTCCCTCCTCTTGACTGTCCTGTAATACTGCCACCCGCATCCATGCGAAACTACTTGGTCAAGAGGCTTTCCTCAGATATACGTATATGTACACATACACATATGTATATGTATACTTGGAAGGGAAGGTGTGAAGCCGAACATCATCACCAACACCCCTTTGTCTGGCTTTTTTATTTGCCCGTTGTTTTGTTTGCCTTCTTTTTAATTTTAAAACTATATTTGTTGTGTAGAGCAAAGCAGTTTGCATATTAAAGAACACACTAATGGAATGAATTGATAATACTTTTAAACAGAAATAAAAAGGGAAAATTTTCAGATCTTCTCTTCCAGTGACCACCCTGAAGAAAGGCAGTCAGAAGCCACACCCATGTTCTAGAAAACACAGAGAAATAACTTGAAGGTCAAAAAGTAGATGTACCTTCCTGGACTCTGTATTTTTACCAAATCAATTGTAGTGAAACCCATGAAATAGTTCACTAACGTGTCACATCCTGCTTCCACATATGACTCTCCCCAGACCTCCCCAAATTTTACAAATAAATATTACAGAAATGTCAGGACGGCTCCTACACCCCATACTTTGCCAGCTCCGACTTCAGGCTCCTCCTGGTAAAGGGGAGTGCTCCCTGTCTACCAGACAGGACTCTCTGAAGAAGAGAAAGCTCCCAGCCCAGGAAATGGCCACCCAACTCCTCTCATAATAGTGGTTAAGAGCACTTACTGCTTTTGCAGAGGACCCAAGTCTAGTTCCCAGCACCCACATCAGTTGTTTCACAACCACCCATAACTTCATCTCCAGGGGATCTGATGTCCTCGTCGGCCTCACAGGCACTTGCACACGTGTGCAGACAAATAATGAAAATGCACACGAATACAATAAATAAAAAAAATCTATAAAATGAAAAGGTCTTTCAAAGCTTTGTTCTCATGCCCAGCATTAGTATCTGAGAAATATGAAGTCACTTTCAAGAATCCTCTTGGAGCATAGACATTCTGTAGTTGGGGTTTGAAGCACCCTCCATGGACATTTCCCAACATCTTTCACGTATAACCTCATCTACACAGAGGAGTGCTGTCTCTAACTTTCCAATAAGTGGTGCACCCGTGGCTGGTGTTGGTGCTCACAATGCTTGGTTTGGTCAACAGCACACGCTCTGTGCAGAACACTCTCCTTGATCCATTGGAATTAAAATGGAGGCAGAGCCTGGAAGGATGTTTCCATGAGCAGAGGGAGACAGAGCATGGCCAGCCCACCACCAAAGGTAAGCAGAGGCTCAGAGCAATTCTCATTCAACCCTTCAGAAAGAGCAAATCCTCAGAAACTTTGATTTTTGACTTCTGCCCTCCACAGTTCCCAGACTATAAATTGTTTAAAACAATACTTTGGAGGGTTTTGAGAATGAATAGTATTATATCAGGTTTTCTTTTATAAAATCCTGTAATAGGAGAGTCTCTTTAATCTGGTTGATGGCCTCAGCTAATTTACTTTTACTGATACTAAAATATATTTGAAATATTTATATGGTTTTCTATATTATATTTATTGGAAGTTTCCATTTTAACTTTATGCATATTCTTTTTAATCTCTATTTCTATAGAACCTTTCACTCAAATTCCCTTCAGAATACAGTAGAAATACTTCAGGGTTTCAGGTGTATCTCTTCTGAAAAATATTAATTTACTTTTATTTTGTGTGTATGAGGGTTTTCATACATGAAAATATGTACACCACATGCATGCAGAGCCTGCAGAGGCCAGAAGAGGGCATCAGATCCCCTGGAATTGGAGTTATAGATGATCATAAGGGGACTGAACCCAGGTCCTCTACAAGAGCAGCAAATGCTCTAACCCTGAGCCATCGCTCCAGCCCCTCAGGTATATTTCCTTGGTACCCTGGACCAAGGTACTACACATTTTTCTGACTTTAATTTTCTGCTTAAACCTTGGAGCTTTAATTCTCACATAGATTTAAAAATAGAGCTAAAATAATGTTCATGTTTCATTTTATTAGCAAGATACTCTACTTGAAACAGAAAGAAAATCCCTAAAATGGTTTAGTATACTTGTAGAATTTCAATGCTTTCTCAGCTGACCAATCTTGTAGATAGATTTCAATCTGTTCTGTACATTGGTTCATACTAATCACTATGCCCTCATTAAATATGTGAAATCATTAACTATCAGGAGCAAATATTCCTCTTCAAATGGAGGAACACCACATACCCTTACAAGTTTTATTTCTTGTAAAACCCATATACTGATGCTTATTTCAGGAGGAGATAGGAGAGGTGGATGACAGCATTTTCTGGGGTATTTGACAGCCTTATTTAGGCAAAAGGCAAAGATAAGAATTTTAACTAGGAATTGAGGAATGAATAATGACAGGTAATCCTGTGACCAGAAAATAGTTGCACTAACAGGCAGGTAGACTACCAGGGAAGAGACCTGAGCTCAGGGTTGGGACACTGATTGTGAATGCTTCCAGAAACAATGCCAAAAAGGAGGCAATAATATCTTCGCCAGGACATATTACAATGAATTAGGAATGTAGCTCACACCCTCTTTACTTCCAGGAGTGGTGAACAGAGCTTGTATTTGTGATTGCAGCAGTCAAGAAGCGATACGGCCACCTTTTGACATTTGAGCAAACGTTCACCGAGAACCTGCGCAGGACAGTCTTCTATCTCTGTGGAGCTCTTGACCACAGGAATATAAACTGAGCTTTGAAGAAAACGTTAATTCCAGTGACGAAGCTTCATGTTTGATAGGTGCATAAGATAATTAAATATGATGGAAAGATGCTGTGGCCGTGAGATGGCTCGGTGGGTAAAGGTGCTTTCTGCCAAGGCTGGTGACCCGAGTTCAACCCCCAAGACCCATATAATGGAAGGAGAGAGACAACTCCCAAAAGTTGACCTCTGATCTGCACACACATGGCATACATGTGCACTAAGCACAGACTGACACCTCTGAAACCGTGAGCCCGGATAAATACTTGGGTTCTCTTGGGTATTTGTCACAGTAATGAAAAATCCAAGGGATGTGTGTAGAAGTGGTACCTTGTGTCTGGGCACATGCCTGTAAAATTTTACATGCAAACATTGTATCTGTAATGTACTAAACAAGACTTCATACTGAGGGCTCTGCTCAGTTCATCTCCATGGGGACCATTCCAGGCTTGTCCTTTGTGGATTCATCTATTTGGGGGGGGGTCTTTTTGAGACAGGGTCTCCCTGTAGCCCAAGCTGTCCTGGCACTTACTATGTAGACCAGGCTGTCCTTGAACTCACAGACTCACAGAGATCAGCCTGCCTCTGCCTCCCAAGTGCTAGGATTAAAGGCATGCACCACCACATCTGGTTTTATTTTTATTTTATTTATCTTTTTTTTTTTTTTTTGGTAACCCCCTACCACAACCCTGAGAAACTTAATTCCCAACATCTGCCATCGACACACATTCTAGCCATGTCAGCACAGCTGTGGAATGGTATCCAACTATCCACCTGTGGGAATGACTTCATTAAAGAGATTTCAGGACCTATGTGAAGGAGGTTTTGACTTTAATATTATAAAATTCACTTGGTTTCCCGAATCTACTTAGGTCAGCGCTATCTCTCAGACCCCTTGGAGATGCTGTTTAATGCATTTGGAACACAGTCCATTGGTTTTTTGTTGTTGTTCTTAGTGCATTGCTCTGCAATTCCTTAACTGTGTATGACTCTTACAAACGTGCAGACAGCAATGTTTGACACGCCGTAACCCCAGTAGATTTTCAGTAGCACATATTCCTTAGCACAATTTCATGCAGAAATCTGTGATTCATTTCCTTAACACCTCCATAGCACCTATGCTATGCACCTTGGGTCATTGATATTTTTACAGTCAGTATTCATTTTTCTTGTCTGGAATGTGGTATAATTAGAGCTGCCATCTTGGATCCTTTTCAAACCGGCTTTATTCACTTAGAGATGTGCTTTGAAAATTCAGGTGTCTTTTAATGACTTTGTAGCCTGTTTTGCTGAATCATATTGCATTGTATGAACAGACCATAGTTTGTTTTTAATTCACCGACTGGACATTTTTGTTGCTTTTAGTTTTAGAAGATCGTGAATAAAACTAGAAAATGTTTTGATTGATTTAGTTTTAGAAGGTTACAAATAAAACTACTGAAAAATTCACATGTGAGTTTCAGTCTGAAGATAGGTTTTTAAAACTGTTAGTTAAATAACTAGAAGTGTGAAGGTTGAACTGTTCAAAGATGGTAGAATCTACTTACTACCTTAAGAAGTCCCTGTAGAACCTGGCCTTTGCCTACAATGCATAAGTTTTCATGGCCCACATCCCTACCAGATGATGATGTCATTGGAGGTGGATTTTCCACCTGAATGCATGTGAAGTGATGGGGTGATTTTGTTCAACTCCCTAATGACAGACTTGCCTCAGCATCTTCCCAAGCCCTAATTTCCCACCTGCCTGAGTCATTAGACACCATCTCTTCTGGCTCCTCTTGTTTCCTAAGGGTTCTCTGTCTGTTTTGGAAGCAGTCCCTTTATCGGATCTGCACCGTTTCCTCTTGTCAGTTTTATTTTCATCTCTGAGGATGACCTTTAGATGGGCTTTTAATAGCATTTTTGCCATTTAATTGCAAACATTCCATATCAACGTTTTCTTTCATAAATAATGTATTTGGTACCACATCTAAAACTAATTGCCAGGCCTAGGCTGCATGCATTTTCTTGTATTTTTCTCAAGAAGATTTCTGTTTTCACATTTTGCGTGTACCCCTTTGTATTTGGCAGACATGCTCCTGAATGGCCTGTTGTCCGCAGCATTTGCTGGAAATTCTAGCCACCAAATGGAGATGGATTCTTGACGTTGTGTCGGTCTCTGTCTGGGACTCTGGCTCTGCTCCCTGGCCTGTGTCATGTTTCTGCTCTGCTGATCAGCGCGGCTTCTTAGGAAGTGTCGGAATGAGGTAATGCTGACCCCTCCTACTCTGATTTCAGCACATTCCTCATGTCACTGAACGTCACTGCTGTGTGAATCGACACATCGCCATTTGCTTTTTAATTCACGTTGACGGACAGTTTCATCGTTTCTTGTTTTAGAAAATTATGAATGAAACTTCCTGAAGCGTTTCCATTTGAGTTTCAGTGTGAATGGAAGTTTTCTTCAACACTATAGAAATTCCAGGTCTTTCAGTTTCCTGTAAGCTTTACCGTGAACTTAGCAATAGCTCCAAAATCTCTCACTGGAATTTTAATTTAGATTTACATTGAGTTTATAGGTTAAGTTGGCAGGTTTTAGCAATAGTGAGGCACCTAATCAATTAACACAGCTGTTTGTTAATATCTCCTATGATTTCCTTGATCGGAGTTGTATAGTCTTCCATGCAGAGATTCTGTTACAGATGTTGTAAGGTCTGTTCCTTTCCTTTGTTATCTCATCCATATTTCATTACATGATACTGTAAACTTCAGTTTTCAAAATTAAAATTCCAATTAGTCATGACTGGAATGGAGGAGAATGACTGTACCGTGTGGCCTTGTTACATGTGCTTTCCAATCTCCTGGTTCTAGGAATGTGTCGTCTGAGTGGGTGGGTGTGTGTATGAGCATGTGTATGTATGTGGTGCGTGTGTGTGTATGCATATGTGCGTACACATGGATTTATGTGTATGTGTATGTGGTGTCTATGTAATGTGTATTTACTTGATGTCAAAACTGATATTTTTGTGCTTAACAGCTTACGACACGTCCCCATGCTCACAAAGGGGCGGGGGGCAGCTCGCTCTGTCTTTCCGCTCCTCCGTATCATTCGTTCCTTTTATCTAGTTTTTCTTCTCTATAACTTACGGTAGGACCCTGATAAGAGTGAAGATTAAGGCCAGCTTTGCTTTGCTGCCTGTCTTAGAGGGACACATCCAGTTTCTGAATATGTAGTTCACTGTCATATCAGATGTAGACAGCTGCGCATGCCCCTGATACTGTGGACGGCATCCCTCCGCCCTCCTGGCTTCCTGGGTTTCCATCACGAGGCTCTGTTGTAATTGTTAGGTGATTTCTGACACCTAGTGATAGGACTATGATTTGATTTTATTTTATAGCCTAATGACATGGCAGGGTGTGTGGATTTACGTGTGGATGCTGAGCTCACCCCGCATCCTGGAACACATTCCGTAGGGTCATGATGCATATTTCCCTTTCTTCATTATTGAGTTGGATTGCTACTTTGCTAGATTTGGGCATCTATGCTCCCAAGAGATATGAGTCTGTAGGTTTTTCTAATGCTAGTCTCTGATATTGATAGTGGAGAAATTCTGCCCTTTTTAGAGAATTCTGAAATATTCCTCAGTCCATAGGACAAATGACCCAACCCCTGCTGAGGTGCTGTTATCTATGAACAATTGTTGAGGTGGGAGAGTCATTCTTTTTTAAATATTTTATTTTTATTATTTTATGTGTCTGAGTATATTGCCTGCATGTGTGTAAGTGCAGTGCTTGCTGAGGTCAGAAGGTACTGAATCCCCTGGACCTGGAGTTACAGACAGTTTTTAGCCACCATGTTGGTGCTGGAAACTGAAACCAGGTCCTCTGCAAGAGCAGTCAGTGCTCTTAACCACTGAGCCATCCCTCCAGTCTGGGAGAGTCATTCTTGCACTGGTAGGTTTCCTGTGCTCCCGTGGACGGCCTCACACCTGTACACATTAAGGCCAGCGCTAACTGGATTCAGTGAGGTTTTCTTTGTTTTGTTTTTTCTTTTTTCTTTTTTTTAAGGCATGATGTTGGGAGAGAGCATGTTAGGGGATATAGGAGGAGTGGGAGGAGGGAATTGCAGATATGATCATGGTTCATCTATGCATGAATGAGATACTCAAAAAATAAGGAAAAAAATTAAAAGAAACACTCATTGATGTGTACTTCCTGGAGACGTGGAGAATCCCTGACATTGTTTCTTTCTTAAACATCAGATAGAGCTCAGCAGTGACATTATTTGACCTGGTGCTCTCTTTATGGAAGTTTGTAGAATATTTATTCAGTTTCATTACTAGACATACATCAACCCTATTACCACTCTCTTCTGTGGGTTGAAGTTCATGTCTGTCAAGGTCGTTACATCTAAATCACCCGCTGTATATGAGCAAAGCTTTCCACAAACTTCCTCAGAGCCTCTTCAGGCCTTTCCATCTGTGATAACCCCTCTTTAATCTATGACATTGGTTATTTGAATTCTCAATTTTGTTGATTGTTTTAAAAGAACCAGCTTTAGACGTCACAGGTTTGTACTGCTATTTTCCTAATATCGATTTAACCCATTAGTGATGCAATTTTTATTAATTATATCTTCTACTATTTTCTTCTTCTTATATTCCTCCTCCCTGGTTCCTGTAGTTATGTCTGGTTACATACTCATTTATCAGAGTCTGGTTCTGGGATCTACACATGAGGAGAACATATGTCGATTTTTTTTCTGAGTCTGTGTTACTTCACTTAGGATAACAGTTTCTAGTTACATCTATTAACCTGCAAATTTCATAATTTCATCTTTCTTTACTGCTGAGTAAAACTCCATCGTATAAATGAACCACATTTTCATTATCCACTCACCAAATGAGGGACACTTAAGGTTGCTTCCGTCTCTTAGCTATTGTGAAAAGAGCAGCAACAAACATGGATGTACAAGTCTAACAGCAATAGGATGAGTCCTTCGGGTATACGCCAAGCAGTGGTATAACTGGGTCAAATAGTAGGTTCATTTGTAGTTTTTTTAAGAGTTCTCCACACTGCTTTCCATAGGGGTTGAACCAGTTTGCAGCCCCACCAGCAGTGGATGAGTGTTCCCCTTTCCCCACATCCTCTCCAACATTTGGTATCATTTGTTCTCTTGATCTTAGCCAGTCTGACTGGGGTGAGGTGAAATCTTAAAGTGGTTTTAATTTGCATTTCCCTGATTATTAGTGATGTTGAACATCTTTTAAGATGTTTCATAGCCATCTTTACTTCTTCTTTTGAAAACGTTCTGTTCAGCTCCTTAGCCCATCTTTCAATTGGGTTGCTTCTTGTCTTGGTTCTCTGTTTTTTAAGTTCGTTACATATTCTGGATATTAAACCTTTGCCCTCTAACTCTGACAATTTTTCTTCTTCTGAAGAATGAAACTGAGGTAATTCCTCTGAAGTTCTTTCATCAGCAGGACCATGCTGCACACCCCCACTTTACCTTACCGGAACCTGCATCTTCATCATCCAGCAGAGGTATGGCAGTCAGTATTTGGTTGGGTCTTGTGCTTATTTTTCTTTGTCTGCTCTGACCATCTTGGTCTGCTACTTGCTGTATTCAGACATCACTATCTGCTATGATTTGGGTGTGTCCCCGACATTCATGACTTGGAAACTGTCTTAGTCTCCTTTCCTGTTGTGATAAAATGCCCTGTCAAAAGGCAACTTAAGGGGTTATTTCACAGCTCCAGGTAACTGTCTATCACTGTGGGGAAGTCAAGGTGACAGGAACTTGAAACAACTGCTCACATCACATCACAGTCAAGAAAAGATGGAGGATGCAGGCTTAGTACTCAGCTAGCTTTCTCTACCCCTGCCAAGTCTAGGGCTCAACCCAAGGATTGGAACCATCCATTTCAGGCTGCGTCTTCCCCCAGACACAACCACAGGCCAACCTGATCTAGACAATCCTGCACAACACGGGTGTACTTACGTACGTGCAGGCAATACATTCATACACGTAAAATTTAAAAAATATTTTAATTAGTGAGTACTCACAGTTTATCACATACCTTTAAAACTAGTCTATTGTCCTTTTCAGATAACATCACTTTCTTTTCTGATTTCGTAACTTTTCTCTCCCATTTTTATTATTTATTATTTCAAATAGTCCTATAATGTAATCTTCAGTACATGGTTAGTATTAGAACTCTCTCTGCGCATAGGCCTGCTAGAAATGGATTCTCCCCGTTTTGGTTCCTCTCAGAAGTGATTTCTCTTTCAAAGGACAGGTTTTGTGGGTAGAGAAATCTAGCTGGGTTTGGTGTTCTGCTTTCATTGCTGGAAGTGTTTGACTCTGATCTCCTTACTTGAAAGGTTTCTGATGAGCAGTCCAGAA
The DNA here is from genome assembly GCF_000622305.1 of Nannospalax galili. Taxonomy (NCBI): domain Eukaryota; kingdom Metazoa; phylum Chordata; class Mammalia; order Rodentia; family Spalacidae; genus Nannospalax; species Nannospalax galili. The sequence continues at coordinate 238,008 of NW_008358024.1, read as the reverse complement.
TCCTGTCCATTTCTTTTTTCTACAGTTAAGGCGTTCTAATTTTTCCCATAGCTTCTTTCAAGATACTTTCCTCATCTGTGATTTTTCAGAAGTTTGAATATGCTAGGCCTCTATGTTGGGTTTTAGTGATTAGCCTGAATGCTCTTCTGGGCTTTGTAGTTCTGTGATGTGGTTCCTGTTCTTAACTGTGAATTTCCTAGTGCTTCCTTTATTACCTCAAATAGTTTATATACTCTTCTCTCTCTCTCACTCTCCTCTCCATCTCTGTTTCCTCCTCCTCCACTTCCTCCTCCTCTTCCTCCACTTCTGCCTCTTCCTCTTCCTCTTCCTTCATGGCATTCCAGTTCCTTTTAGGCTGCACTGTCTCACATTTCCGGGATATCATGTCCTGTTTCTTTCCCACTCAGGACATGTCTTAAATTTACTAATTCTTTCCTTGGCTGTGAACAGAAAATTGATGAGCCCAGCCCCTTTGGTGATTTCCTCTTAAGGAAAGGCCCCCCTCCTCTTCCTTACCATGTCTGGTTCCTGCACATCTTCAGTTTTTATTGGAATTTTAAAACATTAATCACAGTTTAAAGTCTCTGTCTGATAATTCCATGCGTGTTGGGTTCTAATGCTTGGCTTGTATCTGGACTATGGTTTTCCTTGCCATTTACTGTGCTGTGCAATGTTTCACTGAAGTACAGACTCAATGTATCAGATAACATGATCTGAGGTAAATAATAATTAGTGTGAGGTTTGGGCTCTTGCAAGGAGTTTGGATGCACTTGATTTTTGCTGTAGCTCTGATGACCAGGTCAAGCTCACACGCCTTGCTTACGTGTCACCCTGCTGATCTGGGCTTTCGTGTGCTCTTCTCGGAGGCCATTTCCACCTTCTACCTCTTTCAGCTAAAACCCACTGTTTTGGTACTTGGGTCCTGCTGGTCTGGTGATGCGGCCAAGATAGAGGCACCACCCCACAGTGCCGTGACTGACACTGTCTCCTGGGACCAGGTCTCGGAGAAGTGGCCTACAAACATTCTTCTTAGACCTGCCATTCTCAAACACCTCTTCCAGTGAATGTGTCCATCATTTCAGCTCCTGGAGAGTATTTCTCAATCACAACTAGATTTCCTCATCTCTAGATCTGAGGGTGGCAGTTTGCCCTGAGATCTTAGTTTTCTGATGCATTCATAACGTTTTCTGCTACCTCGTTAGCTCTTCTATAAAAGTCACAACAATATCCAAGGGGTTTATAATGGCAAAACAAAACTGCAACCCAGAGAGTCATACGTGGGATCCATTACCAATTATCTCTAACTTTGCCACACACTGTAGCTCATTATAAATTCATGGTGTCTTAACTTATCACAGGAAATACAACACAATGTCACATAATTTCACAACCTGAAAGTAGTTGGAAGACAGACAAACATTTCCTTTTGATAGTAAGAATGCAATTTTGTCTTTATTAGAAATCAGTGACGGTTTAGGGGAAGAAATAATCGCTTTCCCTTCAAAGTCTAGATGTAAATATACAATAGTTTAAATCAATCCTTAGTATAGAATTAAGAAAATTAACAGGGGCTGGAGAGTTGGCTCAGCAGTTAAGAGCACTGGCTGCTCTTGCAGAGGACCTGGGTTTGATCCCCAGCACCTACATGGGGGCTAACAACTGTCCTAATTCCAGTCCCAGGGACTTTGACGCCCTCTTCTGATCTCCAGGGGCATTGCACGACACAGGTGCACTTACATATGTGCAGGCAATGCACTCACACACATAAAATAAAAATAAATAAATAAATAATCATTTTAAAAAATATTACCAGGAGCTACAACCGAACAGAAATGACTTGGAGGGACTCATGGAAGAGCTCAGTGAACGACAGCAGACACCGAGGTTAAAATCTGGGCCAGCTTCACCCGCTACTCAGAGCTGAGTGGTGAATAAACAACTACGCCATCAGCGTCAAGAAGTCCAACAAGATGTTGTTTTGTGAATGGAAGACAGATGGACAGCAGGTGGTTTTAACATCAAGACAGTCCAGTCACAGGGCTCCACACTGGGCTAATGTTCAGAGAATGAATTCCATCTGGGCGAGGGGTACCAATGGAAAGGATGAGGTATTTTCAGAACAAGACAGAGCTACATCACAGAAGAATTGGAGACCAGAGAATTTTCTAAGCTAGGACAAGAAGGCCAAATTCTTAGAATTGAATAAATAGGTACATTTCCACTTAAAGGACACTGTTTGCTATTGGGCTACAAATGACAAACGTTTCCACAGAGAGTTGCCATTAACCCTCGAATTGGGGTGAGACTCGTCCCATAAATATAGATCATGTGTCCTGGGTGTGAAACAACAAAATTAAAGAGAACGAGAAAGGGAGCACGCCAAGGGTGTGTCACAGAGATGCTGGGCGCTCAGCTGCAGCAGTTCTGAGGGGAGGGAGAGAAGAGGGGAGGTGGGCCGGGAGAATATGACTAGTGACTGCAGGTGCCTAGCCTAATTTTGTCATTTAAAGTGATACAAAGTACTTTGTAGACAGACAGCTACTTTTCTTCCCAGAGTAACAGAAGCTCAAAGCCCCACAAGTTCATGTGTATTGTGATAGCTTCTTCTTAAGGAGGTAGATTGTCTAAAACTGTACCTTTTAACAAGATGCAATGGTTAACAATTTCAGATATTTTATCCACTTCATAGGCAGAAGCAAAATATTAAAATATTGAGCTTAAGTTAAAAAGATTAGCCTATGTGAAGGACTGCATCCTCATTGGAATAAAACCACACATAATTACTAGCACAAGCTGAACTGGCACCAATATTACCAATTAATCCACAGTTCAACTGAGACAAGGGACCAGAAATAATGTCCATGTTGGGTTTTCTATTATTCAAAAAAATTAAATGAAGATAAAACTGTAAAGCTCTGAAGAAATCTCAAGGTTCTTTAAACTAAAGTATAAACTGAATTATTTCCTCTTCTCAAAGGCAGAACTTACTTTGCGAAAATAAAAGGGGCAATGTGTTTATTTTGATAGTCAAGCTCTGCATCTCACTCTGTGATTTTACATACTTTAGTTCATATCCTTCTCACAGAAATACCAAAAAATAAATATCATTTTCATTTTAAAGACAAAGAAAACAAATCTACTCGTGATTAAATATGCTATCACACAGGAAGTAAGGATTATGAATCTTTATGAATTATAATGAATTTGTGAATTATAAATCCAGGTTTATGAATTCAAATCTGGCTTGACTTCAAAATCTAGCTTCATTAAAATATCATTTTAAGAGAAACAAAAGACTAACACCATTAGCACAAAAAAAGTAAGCTAAGTCAGTCATACAGAAAACATTGCAGCATCTTCCCATTAACCCCTCCTGCACAAGGAGCACTCCAACCAAGTGGACAACACAAATACATAAAATCATCAGATCCCAACTCTGCACTGAGATCAAAATGATATTAAATATGAGGTAGATGAATATGACTTAAGGAGCTGCTAACAAAATTTAGGTCATGTTAAAATCTATTTAAACTAAAATATTCCTGGAAAAAAATGAATTATACTTTTAAAATGCTTACAGAGGATAAGGGTTTGAATTTCTAAAACAATCATAATATTAATATTCTGTGTTAGTATCACATAATGTCTAAAAGAAATCGCTAAAGGTGAAAAGAAGTTCCTTCTATGCTGGTAAATATTCAATGGAAAAACGTTCATTGAACCTTTGCTGTAATGTAGAGTACATTTGAAGCATCCATTAGAAACATGAGGGAAGATTATTATCAGTGGGGGCTGGAGAGATGGCTTAGCAGTTAAGAGCACTGGCTGCTGTAGGAGAGTACCAGGTTTGAATCCCAACACCCTTGTGGTTCCAGAGGATCTGACACCCTTTTCTGGCCTCCTTGAGCATTGCGTGCACGTGGTACACTTACAGACGTGCAAGCAAAAGACTTATACACATAAAATAAAATTTAATTAATAATTTTAAAGATTGCTCAGTGTGGCTGTCAAGGGCACAGGCACTTGCCCCGCCCCTCAACTTGTTTGTAATAAGGTAACTCTGTCCATCAGGCCCTGACTGACAGGTAGTGTTCATTGTTGACCTTGGCCTCAAGGAAATATCGCCAATGACATTTACTCATCTGTATCACATCATCAGAACATGGGGACCAAGCACGGACTCCATGTCCCAGGGCAGGATTTGCTATTCAACAAAGCTTCGGGAAGGGGTGATGAGCTATCAATAACTGGGTGTTTTGTAAATGCTTTTTAAGCCAATTTGCCACAAATAAAAGGTAAAAATTTAGATTCTTCTGTTAATACCATCAAATAACGTTTGTATAATAAACACTGGACTGTATCCCAAAAACAATGTTTGGCAGTAATTTTAAATTAATATTTATACCAGTTTGGGGTTATTGAACTATGTCTGCTGCTTTGTACACTACCAATCCCTAGGGACGTACACCATGGATGGACCCACCCAGACACTGAGTCCTTCTGAGTTACGCTGACCGCAGGTGAGCAGCACCAGGTAAAAATTCCAAACTACACACTTTATTTTTGAGAACTTTCTCACTGATTCTGGTCTCTAAAACTCGAACCAGTATTTATTTCTTTTTCTTTTCTTTTTTATACAGATTTCTTACTATATAGCTCTGGCTGGACTGAAACTTCCTATGTAGACCAGCCTGGCCTTGAACTCATGGGGATTCACCTGCCTCTGCCTCCCAAGTGCTGGGATTAAAGGCGTGTGCCAGCACACTGAGCCCACACACTGGTATTTGATACAGTTGGTTTAGGTTCATAACAGTTTTAGAAAATTCCCATGAAGGGCCTCCTTAGCAAATCTACATAAATACAAAACAGCAATGCAGCAAAACTGGAATGCTGATCATACCTTAGGACAGGAAGACTCAGTCCCATCTAGGACTCCCACAGCCAGAGAGAATTTTAGAGACCAAGTCTAACAGAGTTAATAACAAAATATCTCAAAACCCATGTAGCCCTGTAAAAATAAAAATGAACAGGGTGACACATAAATGAAAGTCTGTAAAAAAAAGTCCTATATTCAGCACAGGACATTTCTGATGCTTGCTGTTTATACTGGGGTCATCAACATCAAGCAGGTTGGTGTCCACAGAGACCAGTCACTGGCCCAAAAAGATATTCAGGAGGCAAAGCCCAGTCTCACCAGCAGCCAAGCAAAAGTGGAAGTCAATAATGATAAAGAGTGAGAAAGTATTTCCAGACCGTTTTCACCTAACATGAGAATAAAGAGAATTTGATACCAACGTGCTCTTTCTGATGGGAACTGGCACAGCCTTCCTGGGCCCAAGCAGCCTGCATCATAAGTCAGTGATGTGTGTCTAATCGTTCTAAAAATTACTAAGCCCTGGAAGCTGCAAACCACCTGCAGGTGTTTGTTCCAGAGAAACAGCCAGACGAATGCCCAACTCTGTACTGAGTTGCTGCATGAGGGCTTCTTTTCAGTGCGTTCATGCGTTTACCTCATGACGCGAGGAAATGCTTCACGGAGAGTGCTGAGTTCAGACACTGGAGAGGCGGCTGTGCTGCCGCACACTAGCTAGAGACTCCTGGGAAGAAGAAACCTCAGCTGAGGAATTTCCTCCGTTGGACTGGCCCTTGGCTGTGTCTGTGAGCTGTTCTCCTCACTGACTAGGAGGGCTCAGCCCACTGCAGGTGGTGCCATCCCTAAGCAGGAAGGCCTGGGCTGTCTAAGAGAGGTAGCTGAGGAACTTAGAGGAAGCAGGTCAGGAAGCAACAGTGTCCCCAGCACTCCCTCAAGTCCTGCCTTGAGTTTCTGCCCTGGCTTCCCTCGTTGATGAACTATCACATAAAGTGTAAGGTGAAATAAACCCTCAAGTAGGTTTTGATCAGTGTTTTATCACAGCAACAGAAAGCAAACTAGGGTAGCAGGTAAAGGTGTTACCTATGAGCCTATAACTTGAGTTAAATCCCCAGAGCCTACCTAATGGTAGAAGGGGAAACTTGACTCTGGCAACCCGACCTCTGACTACCACATATGCTCTGTGTACCCCCAACAACAAAATAAATGTAATTTTTAAAAAATTGCTGAGTCAGCTGGGTATGGTGGAGCATGCCTTTAATCCCAGTACTTGGGAGGCAGAGGAGGTGGAATTCTGTGAGATGGATGCCAGCCTGGTCTATATAGCGAGTTCCAGGCCAGCTGGGGCTACAGGGAGACCCTGTCACAAAAAGATCCCCCCCACCAAAAAAATAGTGCTGAATCCATCTGCACAGAAGAGTGTGATCATCATCCCCATCTGCATGTGGACAAGGTGAAGGTTCCCAGTGGTCAGGAAATGTATCTGAGTTCTTACCGCTGTCCAAAGAAGGAAGCTGGGGTCCTAACCCAGAGTCTACACAAACCACATTCTAAGCATGCTGCCACCCTATGGCCTTCCTCTCGGATGAACGCTACATTGATAAGTAAATAAAAATGAGCAAGGAAGATAGGGCAGAGGAGATAAGATGGCAGAGCTCAAGACCACAGGACAGTCAGAGACATCACAGTGATCTGCACCATTTCATAACACATACCTACTTTAGACGGGGTTCCTGAGGGAACAGAACCCTCAGAAGGAATCCATCTTCCAAAGGGTTCATCAGATGGACTTAGATGGCAACAGTGCCCATCTCATACCTGAAACAGGCTGAGAACCCAGTCGTTGCTCAGTCCACGAGACTGGTTGCCTCAGATGTCCCAATCTGGCCTGAAGGCCTGTAGGACTCCTGAAGAGCCCCTGGTGTTTGGTGCGTGCTGAAATTCTCAAGAACTTGGTCTTAACATCAGTTAAAGAATCAGCAGCAGCGACAACAGGTTAGATGAACTCACCGGCTAGAGGGAAAAGGCCACTGAGCAAAAGGGTAAAGAATTCCTGCCTCCCCGTCCCTCAGTCTGGGCCCTACCAGAAGGTGCCGCCACCTTTACAGTGGGTCTTCCCGTATCCATTAAGGAAATCAAGGCATTCCAGACATACCCACGGGCCGATCTGATGTCCGGGCTCCCTCACAGATGTTCCTAGGTTGTGTCAAATTAACAGCTGAAACTAACCATCACATCACCCATGAAGAAAAATGATAGAATCCTATCATTACTCTTCAGAAACCACGTCCCTGATACACATGAACATACATAAAGTTTTACTTGTAGACAAATATGTGTGGTAATATATTAAAAATCCCATACTATGAATTTCACAGTTTTATAGGTTTTTTTATTCTGCATTTTTTGAATACCGCGTACATAAATTAGAACAAAGCTTAACGTCACCATGAGGTGGAAGTTAAGCAGGGGAGTCGAGGGAGAAACCCGCCCTGGCTCTTTGTGAGCGGCTGTACTTACAACACATTAGAACAAAGCTTAACGTCACCATGAGGTGGAAGTTAAGCAGGGGAGTCGGAGGGAGAAACACATGTCCTATTGTGTTCTGTTATCTGCTGAAATTTAGAGTCAACTTAAAGGAAAAATGACTTTTTTGCTTTCGTTAATTTTTCCCTCCTGGGAATGCTTCTGAATTTAATATTTCACCAGTTACCTTTATTTAGGAAAGTCTTAGGAAACAAGTAGGAAACCTATGTGGGTTCAGTTGGAAAATACTTACCCAAAGTCATTATCGACCACTGTTGTCCAGTCTGATTCATTCTCAGTATAATGGGGGCTTAAAGCTCTGTGGCTGCCACACCTCAGCCCGCTGACCTCCACATCTCTCTGATCTCCCTGTTGTGTCTCTGTGAGCTCTTGACACTCCCATGGAGAGAAGCAGGAGTAGACTAACACCCTTGTGACTATTCCTGGGAAAGGATTCCAGAACAGAGGAGGGAGGGGTGATTTACTACCAATTAAACTGTGCTAATAAGCAACAAGGAAGTAACAGCTGCCAGGACCTGTCCTGCCCCTCAGTAGTGCCTGTGATGTGTAGCTGCATCTAGCTAAGGATCCACTTATACTGCTCCTGTAAACAGGGCCAATGGCTCCCCATGCAGCCCTGGACTCTGAGGAGAAACTCAACCAATGGGCTTCATAAGGAACTATGAAAAAAATCAATGGCCTCATTGAGGTCAGGCTTGCATAGCTCTGTGGCAAAATAATCAAGTAGAGGTCAATCCACTGCCGTTTCAGGAAAATTAAACAGTGCCTTTGGAACCATGTGGTCCCCTCAGATTTAAAGGAGAAAAGAGTTGCATTTCCCACTCAGTCACAGTTGGCTATATCACAACCAGGACCAGAAAATAAAAGACACCAGAAAGAATACAGGGCTCTATAATCGTTTCGTTGTAAAGTAATGTTTTTCTTAATTCTTAGAGAATTTCATACAATATATTTGGATCATATTCACCCTTCCCCATCCTCTCCTAGGTCTCCTCATTTGTGTAGAAACAATGCTAATGTAGGTTGGTGGGGCACTCAGTGCTTTTGAGCATCGACAGCCTGTGAGGTCAGTGTCATCGTTCTGGTTTGCCCACTGAAGCCCACTGAAGCCAGCCTGGGAAGACCTAGGTTTCAATTCAGATGCATCACTTCCAAGGGCACAGCAGAGCTCCCATCTGTTCCCTATTGTCTTGCCTTTCGTTTCAAACAGGCAGTCCTTCCTGGGTTTCAAGATATGAATGTTTAAGTTGTAGAGGAAAGTGGGTGCGAAAAACCACAGAAACAAGAGGCCTTCCCCCCCAGGCTCCCTCCCTTCCTCGCCCTCTCTTCCCACCCTCCCTTTCTCTTCCCCTTCCTCACCCTCCCTGTTCTAGTTACTTTCAATTGCTATGATAAAACCAACTTGGGAGGAAAGGGTTTATTTGCCTTACATCTCCAGGTCACACAGTTCATCAGGGAGCCCAAGGTAGGAACTCAGGACAGGAACCTGGAGGCAGGAGCTGGAGCACAGGCCATGGAGGAACTCTGCTTACTGGCTTGCTCCCCTGGCCTGTGCTCAGTCTTCTTTCTTTTAAAATACAGAGCCACATGCACAGGGGTGGCACCATCCACCGTGGGCTGGGCCCTCCCACATCACTCAACAATCAAGAAGATGCCCCACGGACAAGGCTACAGGCCAGTCCAATGGAGGCAATTGCCCAGTTGAGGCTCCCTCAGCCCAGGGGTATCAGGTTGACACTAAAGCATCCAGCACAGTCCTTCCTCCTCTCCCTCCTCTTTTCCTGTCCTCTTTCTTTATTGGACTCTTTGTCCTAAAATCCAGATCCCTTAAAGAGATGGCTCTGTGCACATCGTGGGGGAAGGAAAAGAGCAGGAACAGCATTTAAATCAGGGAAAGCAAAAAGTTAGAGATTTTCCTGAGGCTTGAAAGGCCAACCAGCTAACAGACACCAGAGACTTGACCATCCAATCCGTGGACCATGATGCTTTGAGGTTAAAGACGTGAGTGAAAACCGAGTATCAACATGAAGTATCTCACAAGTAGAGGGTAATAAAGTAAACATGACTTGGAGCCAGTGATGAGACAGTGTGGTCCCCACAGCCCACGGATGAGAACTCACAGACCACAGGGATTTACAGATATGAGAACACTGGGGGTTTTGAGATGGAGGAGTATCCCCAGTCTCCTGGGTGGGGCCTAAATGTGACCATGCTTGCCCTCACAATGGGGCAGAGGAGACTAGGGTATAGAGGACAAGATGTGGTAATGCTTCCAAGAGCAGCTAGCTATTCATAGATCAAGGCCTTCAAGGTCATTTCCTGAAGGAGGGAAGCCCCAGGCCCCCACAGCCCTGCAGGCAGCTCTGCAACAGACTGAGGCACCGGGAACACGGCTGCTTCAGACCATTAAGCTGCCGGTTGTTAAAGAGACAACAAGAAAATACCTTTCCAAACCTCACTGAAGAACAGCAGCAGCAGACAGAGCACTACATGGTAGAGTGCTAGCTAGGACACAGAGACGCTAAGCTCCGCACTAGATGGTTAAAATGAAGGTTATGAACAATAGAGATGAAAACAGGATTTTAGGCTTTCCACAGAAACTTAGTCACCTAGTAAACAAGATATTCATGCCTTTAGAATGTGGCTTCATTGCCTTTACTCAGTGCCAACAGCTCAGATGAGAGAAGTAGGTCTGGGCAGAATTTCGATGGTGCCTGGTATTTCCTCCACGATGTCCCCATCGTCCCTCTTCAGTTGGCCAAAGGCAACACTAACTTGGGACCCTCCTCATTCCCCGTGCATGTTCAGTCAGGTTTCCAAGGAAAGGCCTGCAGTTGTGTGCAAACCCTGAGCATACACCTGTGGTCCCACAGGGCCACCACACTCTCTCAGTCAGGCCCACACTTAACTTTTGGGTATTCATCAAGAATTTCAATCTTCATCCTCTTTGCAACTGATTTCAGTGTCAGCTGCCCCAGACGAGCACACTGCAGGTGCCAGTGCTCCCTAAAGTCACATGTCTCCCTAAGGGTTAATATTTTCCCTGATGAATTTAATTTGCAGCTTGGCCAGTGCCACTGCTGCTAGAATGCAAATGGCAACGTTGCTGATGGGACTCGGGGTGATGTCCTTCCCTCCTGCAAGCATCTTCAGCACCATCCCCACCCCAAGTTGCAAGTTATTGACACGCTGACTTCCTGTGTTAGCCAGCTTTTCGGGAGATAGAGGAGATGGTCAACTTTCAGTAAGGACAGGGTTACTTTGGCTTACATTTCCAGGGGTTTCAGCCCAAGACCACTTGTCCCAGTTGTTGTGCTCCTGTGTTAGCACACTGCTTGGTGACAGAAGAGTGTGTCAGAGGAGGGAGGACCCTGATAACAGCCAATAAGCACAGAGTGAGGCTGGTTCTTATATGCCCACCTAGAGCACAGCACCAAGCACCAGTAGCTGACCACCTTCTAGGATGTACCTCTTAGGGGCTGCATGACCTCCAAACCATACCGCAGGCTGGGAACAACATTTAAATAACCCCGGGCTCCATTTAAGATCCAAACCATATCACTTATCAGTATTAGATGTAAATCCATTCACTAAAGAAAGTGTCAACAAAATAGGTTCATTATAAATACTGTCTAGTTTAAACACATCATTTCCTTTCTCAGAAAGAATTGCCTGAAAGATAAAGGAAGGGATCACTTGTTTAATTTTGTTGGTCAGTTTCATTCTGGGAGACAGATCGAGGTAAAGCCACTACACAGATTGAACAGAAGCACCATGTGCTATCTATGGTCACTGGAACGGTCCCATTAAAGCAGCTGCTCACTTGTAGCCAATTGTCGTCAAAAGGAAGGGATCACTTGTTTAATTTTGTTGGTCAGTTTCATTCTGGGAGACAGACCGAGGTAAAGCCACTACACAGATTGAACAGAAGCACCCTGTGCTATGGTCCCTGGAATGGTCCCATCAAAGCAGCTGTTCACATCTAATAATAACAGAAGATCTCTGGCCCTTTTCTGACCAGTGCATTTATTTATTCGGGGCATATGTGCACCATATGTTAACACGATGCCTGTGCACTGAACAGGTCTAGGAGGCCAAGGCCAAGGAACTGGCCTCCACGGAGTGGACAGGAAATCCTCATCCCTGGCAAAGAGCAGCCTGCAGCTTTCTGCTCTAAATAACTTCTGCATGTCAATTATCAACAAATGTCTACTTTAGGCTGGATGCACAAGTAATGAATTATTTTAAGTTTTGCGAGAATTGTTCTATATCAAAAAAGCAGGGAAATAAGCAAAGTCATTTCAGACCATGGCAGTTTCTCCGTCTACAATTCTCTAAGTGAAGGAGAGGGGCAGTTTAAGGACACAGTCCTTTGGACTCTGTTCTTAAATAAACTTGGTTCTCATTTGAGAAAACAGCTAATGGGTTCACATCAGCAAGGCAACACACCGAGTCACTTCACTGACTGATAAACTGTTTACCACCACACATGCAGAAGCAGATTACAGATTGTACGAGTTAGGTTATAGATGTGGGGAGGTGGTGAAGAAGGCTCCAACCTTAGCTGAGGGACTACTGACAACCCATAGCTACTGGGAGAGGGAGAGCTGGTTTTCTTTAAGGGATATGATGAATCTAGCAGGGGTGGGGGGTGATAAGTGGGGTGTAGATAGAGGAGAGGCATAAATATGCTTATTGCAAACAAAATACATTGTATGGAATTTGCAAAAATTCAATAGTTAAATTAAAAAAAGTATCCCAAAAAAGCTTCATAAACTTGAATTTCAGCAAATAGGGTTTCTTTTTTTAATAGAGTGAAAACTTAATATTTAAGCAATAGTGGGCTGGAGAGTTGGCTCAGTGGCTGCTCTTGCAGAGGACCCAGGTTTGGTTCCCAGCATCCATATGGTGGCAAATAACTATCTGTAACTCCAGGTACAGAGGATCAGACACCCTCTTCTGACTTCCATGGACATTGTGTGCATGGGTACACTGACATACATGCAGGAAAAATACTTATACACATAAAAATAAATTATTTGAATACTTAAGCATTGGTAATGAGGAGGGAGCTTTGGAAAGGGGCCGTTGCATCCACAAAGAGGGAGGGTTCTCAAGAGTCACCGGATAATGCTCCTACTCCTGGACCTAGGGAAGTGCTGTGACAGGAGTTGTGTTCCTTAGTCTTGAGGACCCTTTGGCTCTACTCTGGATTCTAGGTGGGTAACCTTAGCGAAGGAAAGCACTGATGGGTCCCATCCCTCCTGCTGAGCTCTGTCCTGAGCATGGGGAAAACTGATCAGAACAAGATGTCCACTGGGAAAGCAGGGTAGGCGAGTAAATATCAGGCAACGTGGAGCACCTGGACTTAAAATGTCTAGAACTAAGAAGCAGGCTGGTGGGTGATGCCTCCTGTGCTCAAGTTAACTGAAAAAGAGTATCACAGTCCTGTTGGTACTTTTAACGCAGGACACTATGAAGAGACAGATTTCCCACAAGCCCCACACTCAGTTCCCCTATTACTGACATCTTAGACTAACTACCGTGCATGTGTCCCAGTTACTGAATGGAAATAGATACCTCATTGTTACCTAAAGCCCCTAGTTTTCAGCATTCCGTGGCTTTGAAGAGTGTCCTCACATCCCAGGGCCCCTTGGGGAAACACTGTGTTCAGTCAAAGTCCTCCTGGGCTCCTCCTGCTGGGATGATTTCTCAGACCTCTGCTTCTCATGTCCTTGAGGAAGGTCATTTGGGCCTCTGGTGCACTGCCCCGTCTCTGGGACTTGTCTGTTGTCTTTCTAGTCATTAGAACAGGGCTTAGGGTTTGGAGGGAATCAGAGAAGCAAAGAACTTCTCACCGCACAGCACAGTCATGGGATGTAGCCTTCTGGCGTGGTTAAACCTGCACCGTTGAGTGAGGCATTACTCCTTAGCTCTTTCCATGAAGAAGTGACTCAGTCATTCCCTTCTTCACATTGTATCCTTTGGAAGAAACTAACTGTATAGCCTAGGTTCATGGATAGGTAGTTAAGCTCTGCCTCCTCAAAGGTGTGTGCCTGCCCAAAGTGTTAACACAGTAGAACTCCAGTGTCCGGTGTGAGATGGCCCCCAGCCTTCCCACCCTCCCTCCTCAGTAGTAACTGTTGCTTTGAATACTAAGGGCTTTTGTCTCCCCGTTTCATTACTTTCCCAAGATGTAAGAAACACCTGCTGATGGTGAAGGCGGAACCAAGCACATATAGAACTTGGTTACCAACTAAGAAACATCTTGAGAAGAAGGGCCTGGTTCTACTCCAATCCCAAGGAGCTAAATATTTGGTTTGCTGATGATGATAAAAGGCAGGTTCGATTTCAAACACCATAACTGAAAACACTGGACCTTTCTCTGACTGTCTCTGTTTCCTTGAGAGTCTGAGATCAGTGATAATTTGTTCTGAAATAGTCAGGACAACTCAGTATTAATCTGATTCAGGGCTGGTTGTGCCTCACCAAATGGGACTCTGCTTGTATTTTTAGATCGTGACCTGGGTGTGTGATGAATGTTGGGACAAGAAAACCCACTTTGTAGGCCTTCGAGGCTCACAGTATGGGGAAACAAAATGAATCCACAGAAATATTCTGAGATTAGAAAGGAGATGCATCACGTAGGGAGTAACTGGTCTTTGGAAGTGAGACGCCAGAAATCCGGCTTCATTTCCAAGGGTGAATAATTCACATTGCACTAAAAGATCTTACAGGCAGCACTCTATTCCTGGCTGCATCCGAGGGTCTACTGCTCTGTAAGTTACATAATGCCTCAATTAACAAGTTTCATCAAGAGAACCATCACACTGAAGTTACAGATCTAGATTTTATTCACTTTGAAAGAAACATTGAGCAGGGTGTGGTGGCTCATTGATAGATAGGTAAAAGATAGATGGATAGATAGATCTATACATGGATAAGTGACAGGTAATTGTTGGAGACAGAAGATAGATCATAGACAGTAGATGATTGAACGTGAGAAGATGGATGATTGATACAAAGATACATAGATTATTAGTATCATGTACCAAATTCATCACAAAGTTTAGAAATAAAACGTTTTTTCTTGCCATCATACACTACTGTGTGGTCTTTCTTATCTTAATCTTAAATTCCAGATTCTCTTTTGTTTCCTTCCTCAAATCCCCCATTATGCCTCCATGTCAATGCTATAGGAACCTGTCCCGGGTCTGTCTACAGGACCCTGTGCCTTTCCGCTTCACTGACTGTCATGTTGTGTTCTTTGCTGTGGCCTCAGTCCAAAGCACCTCTGTTCTCAGCAGACTGATTGACAGATGGAGGATGTAAACATGGCAGGAGTCATGTGACATCCACTTGGAAGTAGCTTCTGTGTTAGGAACCATGGGAAGAGGAGCCAGATGAAACGAGCCATAAAATGAAGGGCCTTTGCTTTCCAACCACTTCCCGGCTCCAAGGGCAGAAATTATTAACAAGAGCTGTTCCAGTAATCCCCACTTAGCTGTCAAAGCGGTTGAGGCAGCCTTCTTTCACAGACCCCTTCTGTCCCTGCCGAGACTGAATGTGACTTCAGCACACCATGGACAACCAGCTCCAGAGACGCTTCATGGCTCTAGATAGACACATACTCACATGCACATGTTAGCATGACTATACACAAGTACATGTGCAAACATTCCCAGAAACACAGCTTCCCACATGACCCCCTCACATGACTTCACACCCACGTGCATGCATCACCCCCACACAAATACATACATTCCTACATGATTCTCCAGACACCTTCACTCCATGTGCATGTATCCCCATGCACACAAATGCACACCTTCCCACATGCATACCTCACATGCTATCACACTCATGTGCACACACATATGTAAGCATACATAAACACATTTGTGCACATGTACATACAAAACCACATGGTCACACATGTGCACAATGCATGCATACAGAGATACACACATTCACAAAACACACACAAGCATAGATTCACACATATGCACATATAATTGCGTACTTGTTCACATGTGTAGTCATACACACAAATGAGAATACACGTACAGGCACAGACACTCAGAGAAGCCCGATTACACTTAGCACACGTGCACAGTCATCTCCCTCCTGCATTGCTCCTTGTCTTCGTGACATGAGCTCCTGCCTCTGAACAGCATGAACCCAGCCCTGAATCACCCTCAGTGGGTGAAAGGTCAGCTTCATCTAGAAAGTGAAATTGAAGTCACAAGAGTAAGTTGTCTGCATTTTTTTACTGTTTCTCACTTGAAGGTAAACTGTTTCCATTCCCTCTGAAAGTCCCTAGGAGCGTCTGCCTCCCACGAGTACTGACTTCCGTGCAAGAGAAGTTTGTGTTTGGAAGACGCCTTCGGGAGAGGCTGCCTGCACACATCCGTCTCGGTGAACCCCTCAGTGGGGAAATGCCACTGCTCATTGGTGATTAAAATGAACCACACCAAAACACTGCTGGTTAACTGGGACACCATGCAAAGGCCTTGTAGCATCTTGGTCTGAGCCGCTGTTGACAGTGAACTCCCTGTACATGTGACCTGTGACTGCATCATACTGATTCCCAGGGCCCACCCCTTGTATGGCCTCAGGATAAGTGGCTCATCCTTGGTACCCACACCAGCCATGCCTGTCTGCAGACACTGCAGAGCATTCTACACATCGGTGCCCACACATGGAACTCCTGGGACATGATTAAAGGTGTACTTTCCCGAGGACAGGGATTCCCGACCCTGCTGACACTCACAGCAGGACAGTAGGGCTGGGTTCTCAGCAGCAGCCCAGTCCTGTAACGTACTAGCCCTCTCCAACTGTGAAAATCAAAAACTTCTCTCAACATTCCTTTTGCTGAGATGGGGGTCCCTGGAGCCAGTCCCCTAAAGACACCTAGTTCTGACTGCATATAACAAGGCTGCCTTATCCACAATCAATCTGATACCAATCCTGAATTCTCATTCTAAGTATATAAACGTATAAAGTCTTAATATACAAAGCAAGTCTCAGTTTTACAAAAATGCTGGGAAGCTGGGTATGGTGGGTCAGGCTTCTAAGTCCAGACTTGGGAGGCTGAGGCAGGAGGATTGCTGTAACTTCCAGGTGACCTTCAGATCCTTAGTGGCTTCCAGTCACTTTAGAACTTTACAGAATGAGTA
>NW_008358024.1:168481-219250 GCF_000622305.1 Nannospalax galili | reverse complement strand
TTTTGAGTAACTAGAAGTTTCTGGAAATTCCAGAACTCTGAAGGGGAGGGTGTAACCCCAACTGAATTCCCTCAGAGGATGCATGAAGACCACAGTGAGTCTTTGCTTAAGATGAGTGGGGCAGGGTTAGACCACTCAGGAGCCTCTATGAGACTCCACAAGGGTAGCTGGAAAGCCCATAGCTGAACTTCCCTGAGCCCACAGGAGGCTGGAGATCATTCAGGCCCATGTCCACCTGCTGTGGGAGGCTATGATGATCAGTTGATTCAGCAAAGAGTCCCCAAAGACACACTTCAACCTGCATCCACATGAGCCCTAGCCAGAGGCTATGTTGTGGCTGCTCCATCAAAGACTGAAGGAAGTCTCCAAGGACTCACACTAAACCACAAATAATTTCCCTGCTGAGAAAAGTCCATGCCGAGAACTCTTTATCGTTGGTAAGCAGCTCAAACATTCAACAATTTTAAATTTAAAATATACAACAAAGTGCCAGATATGCCAGAAGAAATCACATTTTCTATTTATAATTTTGATGGATTAAGGGGATCAAAAAATCATTTTGTGTACTTTCTCAATACCAGAATTCCAAACCGTTTTCTTTGTATTAAACTCCTCTCTTATCGGGAGGACAATAAACACCCTTGTGACGCAGCCTGTGCACGCCAGGAAGCTGTGTTCATGCCCTGTCTCTTAATAAATGTAAAACTGGTTGTCCCACACCCTTCAAACCTGGACCAGTATCACTCTCTCAATACCAGAATTCCAAACCGTTTTCTTTGTATTAAACTCCTCTCTTATTGGGAGGACAATAAACACCCTTGTGACGCAGCCTGTGCACGCAGGAAGCTGTGTTCATGCCCTGTCTCTTAATAAATGTAAAATTGGTTGTCCCACACCCTTCAAACCTGGACCAGTATCACTTAAACTCCTTTAGAGGACTTTAGTCAATGTTGGTCCATTCAACAAACATATTTTGCCTTTAAGAACTTGCTTGAGGGGCTAGAGAGATGGCTTGGCAGTTAAGAGCACTGCTTTTCTTACAGAGGACCCAGGTTTGATTCCCAGCACCCACATGGCTGCTAACAACCATCCATAACTCCAATTCCAGGGGATCTGATGCCCTCTTCTGACCTCAGTGGGTATTACACAACATTGGTGCATATGCAGGCAATATACTCATAACATAAAATAAAAATAATAACTTTTAAAAAGAACCTGCTTGAGGGCTGGGGAGATGGTGAAGTGCTTGTAGCAGGAGTGTAGGAAGGATTCCCCAGTCAACGCAGCCCTCCAGGGAGATGGGAAACCGACAGCGGCCGAGAGGTCCTGGGAGCCCCACGGCGCAGCTAACAATTGTCCGTAACTCCAGTTCCAGGAAATCCGACAGCCTCTTCTGTCCTCTGCAGGCATTGCACAACATGGGTGCACTTACCGCATATGCAGGCAATATACTCATAACATAAAATAAAAATAATAAATAACTTTTAAAAAGAACCTGCTTGAGGGCTGGGGAGATGGTGAAGTGCTTGTAGCAGGAGTGTAGTAAGGATTCCCCAGTCAACGCAGCCCTCCAGGGAGATGGGAAACTGACAGCGGCCAAGAGGTCCTGGGAGCCCCACGGCAGGCCAGGCACACACATGGTTAACAGGAGACCTGGCCTCAAACAAGGGACCAAGGCCCAAGCTTGTTCTTTGACTATGTGCACAAGCGGCATGTGCACATCTATACTCTCTCTCCCACATACAATACACACATAGATACACACATGTACAAACACATATACACACACAAACAGACACACACAGAAGAACTTCTTGAGTTCAATTTGAGAAGTTTTACAGCTGAGCTCCTTAGTGTGCTGTCAGGTGGTGCAGTGTGAGAGTACAGGATGTGGTGATGAAGTGTGGGGTGCTATAGTGTGGGGTGGGGTGGGGTGAGGTGGTACAGTGTGCAGTGCTGTGGTGTAGGTTGGTGCAATGTGCGTGATGCAGTGTGGATCCTGTCATGTGGGGTGCTGCAGTGTGGGGCACAGTAGTTTGGGCTGAGGTAGTGTGGGGTCCTGTAGGCCCCCTCAGCAAACATCAGGCTAGTCACTTTACTTATATGAGTGCAGGATTACACTAAGAGCTCTACCTTGGCTATCACCTTCTGTCTACAGAAGATGTAGATTTCAGGAAGCCAGTTTCTATAGCTAGCCAGGTAAGCAGCAGATCTTTCCTCTCTATTCTATTTCGCAACTCACAGAGGCCACATGTGGGTGCCTGGCCATAGTACACAGCTTTGACTCTTGGTTAAAACTTAATTACCCAAATGAGTAGTCTGTTCACTGTATCATGGGAAATCTATTAACAGCCGTCAATTTTCTCCCTTTGTAAATGATTTGCAGTGTCTTACAGATCAGCCTGGGCTGGGGGCTTGTGCAAGGTGACCCTGAGAACAACAGCTCCTTCTGAGCTGTTCTGCTTGATCCCAAGTGCTAAATTCTAGGAAGTGAGCTGGCTGACCGGGGTTTGCAGAGACGGAAGGACGGAAGGACACGCACTACACTCTTCCCAAACACACACTTTCTCTGTGGTCTGCAGATCAGATGTCTCAGGGCATAAGGCAAGGAAAGTGCAACTGCCCCAGGCAGAGGCACAGGCTTGTGATGCTCTGTGTGCCTGGTAGCTGCACCCGTGTGACTAGTGCTGATTTTCCTGAGACACTGGCTTTCTGGTGTCCTGCAGGCTTTAGGCATTTCATCAGGAGGCAGGCAGCGAAGCACTGAGTTATGGGGGTTAAATGGCAATGAATTTATGGAGTGAAAGAGACAAGGAAAACTAAGAATACGAGAAGGGTGATTTGTATGAAGCTACATAGTTTTCTTTGAATTGTCCCCCATTTCGTGGTTAATTCTAGTCATACTGTCTTCACACTTAACTGGAAAAGTAGCCTGGCAGAGAATTACTCTTCTCTAAAACTTGGAACAGAACCAATCAAAGATCCGCTTCTACCTTATCTAAGAGAGTTTGGCTGTTAGATTTCAAGTTACAATCTGCCCTGAGTGGGAACATTCTTCCAAAGTGGGCAGAAGACAGAAGGAAGTCAGAGAAGAGCCACGTGTCCCTCCACCGCCCCAGGCTCCTCGCTTACGTCTGTGAAATATGCACCAGCTACTGATGAAAACGTAGGGTCCTCAGGAAGGAAATCAAAATTCAAGTACAGGAAAGCTGTCGGCTGCTCGGCCCAGTCATATTAACCTCTGTGCAAGCTTAAATTGCACCTCCAGCAGTGAGATTACTGAGTAAGTGCCCCGCCACATCAACCTCACATAGGGGCTGCAAACTGCCTTGCATTTGGAACACTTCTCAATTAGGTTACCTAGACAGGACTGAAACATTTCAAGCTCGCAAATGTATTAAAAGGCATAAAACATTTAGGGTATTCCAAATTAGGAACATATGCTATATGTGACCAGATTGTTAAATACAATTTTATGTAACTTTGAGAGATCAGCTTGGGAGGAGTAAACGGAGGCACAAAGGAGGTGCTGGTGAGGGTTTGTCACAATGTCCTGTGGCAAAACCTGTGCTTACTAAAAGTACTTTACGGTATTTTTGAACAGACTGTTTCTACTTGAGAATTTACAACATTGGGGCAGTAGTGGCACTTTTATCTTGGGGGTAATCAACAGCTACCTAATTGGACTAAAAGCCCACCCAATGGGAGCAAACACGCGTGTGGTACTGTAAACATAGCCAAATACATATGGCTGGAGAGGTCATAGACAGAGACTATTACAGAGCTCCACAACTGGTCACACGCAGACACTGTGATTGCCCAAGTCTAAGTGGCACATCTACAATGCAAGCTCTATACCTAAGGCTGATGGAACATAGAACAAGGGGTAAAGAAGGCAATAATGAATATCTGAATTCTCATTAAAGCTCCCTCATGCAAAAGGGGGCCAGGAACACAGAAAGTCACAAATGGTCAGAGTGTAGAGACTGCAGAATGCTGGTCCCTGGACAGGACTCCTATATTAAACTTCACCCACCCAGGGCTCAAGGACATTGCAAAAGAAGGGGTGTAAAGTTTGTAAGAGCCAGGAAGGAGATGCATGACTATATGGAAATAGAATCCTACAAGCTCCTGGGACTTTGCTCATATGAACCCACAGCAATGGTGTCAGCATGAACAATTCCCACGCAAACTCAGACAAAAACCCAGCATAGAACTGGGGACAGAATCCTACAAGCTCCTGGGACTTTGCTCATATGAACCTACAGCAATGGTGAGAGCATGAACAATTCCCACGCAAACTCAGACAAAAACCCAGCAGAGAACTGGGGAAATGGACAGCTGACCCCAATCTTAGCTGAAGAAATATTGGCAACTGATTACTGCTGGGTGAGGAAGAGCTGATCTTCCCAAAGCAAGAAACTCTAGACAGGCTGACTAGACCTCAGTAGATGAACTTACACTGAGGGACATCTGGGGACACTAACTTGACATAATAGGTCTTAACACAAATGACAGAGTATATGAATTCCAGTTTGGGGGCGCTGTGGGAGGGTATCTGTGGGGAAGGGGGTATAAAGATGACTCAGATTGATTGAGATGTTCTGTATGAAATACATAAAAATTCAATTTGAAAAAGGTGCCTGTACAGGGTGTTTTAATAAACTGCTTC
The DNA here is from genome assembly GCF_000622305.1 of Nannospalax galili. Taxonomy (NCBI): domain Eukaryota; kingdom Metazoa; phylum Chordata; class Mammalia; order Rodentia; family Spalacidae; genus Nannospalax; species Nannospalax galili. The sequence goes on along the minus strand of NW_008358024.1, from coordinate 214,578 downwards.
TGCTTGAGAATTTTAAAAACATTGTCCTAGAAGCAAGGTAGAGAAGGGGACCTCTTCATAAAAGTGCATTGAGAATTCAGCTTTCTGAACAAGCTCCAGAGGTCTACCATACAGAGAGGTGAGTGTTGATAACATCTGCTGCTGCAAAGAGCGACATCCATGAACTGTCATCACTCTTGACTATGGTAACATATGTACAATGAATATTTTCATTTTTTCCTGAAGGTGTACAATAAAGATAACTATTGCAGACTAGAAGTTGGCTAAAAAATAGACATTTAGCATTCCCAACATACATATACACAGACGGTGTTAATCATGCAAGGTGGTGTCTACACGAGTTAGCACAATTTTAGTTATAATTTACCATATATTGTCATTACATTGTACACCGTAATATTATTTTTGTTTACCAATTATGCCCCAGTAAACCTGGGGGAAATCAATGAAAATGATTTTCCCATTCACTGGAAAAAAAGTTTGCATTTTCCATGTAATATGAAATGTGATTTTTTTTAATGATTGGTACTCAAGTTAAAGTTTAAGCCTTAAACACTTCTCATGAGGGTGCATCCCAACATCCAAACATAAGGTCATGCCTACGTGTGGTCTGTGTGACTGTGTGACTAAAATCAAGGGAAATATTGGTATTTATCACATAACTATAACAATTAATAAATACAAAAGTAAGCACTTGATTTTGATGACATGTTCTCCAGAGATTATAAATCTAAATTTAGATTTATCCATCCTTGGTCCTCTCTTCTGCACAGAACATGGGAGTTTCACCCAGCATTGCCCATATGGCCCTGACCATCCAGGAGCAGGGTATGCAGCACAGGGCCTGTGGAAAGAGTGGCATGGGTATGCTGTGAGTGTGCAAACGTGGTTAATAGTGGTGCTGAGGAGGAGGAAGAGGTTAGGTTTGGACACAAAGAGCCCTGAATCAGGGTAAATGCATAGCAACCAGAAGGAAAGTGGGACAGAGAGAGATTTGACATCACTGGCTTTCAATGAAAAGTAAATGAGTGGGATGGATCTTTATTCTGCATCTCCCTCTAAAATTCGGTAAAACTCAGTTTAAAAGGAAATAGGTTTAACCTAAGCAATAAACGTGGCTCGACAGTTAAGAGTACTTGCTGCTCTTGCAGAAGATCTAGGTTCAGTTCCCAGAACCCACATGGATCAGCTCACTGCCAGCTGCAACTCTGGCTCCAGTGGATCCAGTGCCCTACTCTGGCCTCCGTGGGCTCACGAATGCACGTGTATACACACACACACACACACACACACACACACACACAAAATAAAATAAAATAAAATTGACAGGAAACATATTTGAAGAGCTCAGCCCATCTTAAAAGAGGATTACTGACAGTTCCTTGTTTGGTCTGACTAAAGTCCTGGCCCATCTGTGCACTTTCTTGTAAAATTCAGCTTTAAGAAGAATCTTGCAAAGTCAGTTTGGAAGAAACTCCAGCCCTTGATAGCCGATCACTCTGGTATGATCTGGATCCTTACTCCTGCCTCCCAGGTCACACTGGCCCATCTGCCACAGGAATCCCCCTGGACCACTTCACCCTAAACCTCCACAGACCTGATGTTTTCCTTCCATGGATGTAATCCATGGGGCCCGCCTGCTCCCTGGCTCATGCTGCATTGTGAGCTGAGCCCCATCACTCTCCCCCACTGCAGAACCCTGTGAGGTGGTCCCTGTAACTGCTGCTTTCCCACGGGGTTTAAGGAGCATCTGCGAAGAAAGCCAGACACTGAGGAGGGTGGTCTGGACAGAAGGAGGTGGGCATCTGAATGGGGATGACATGATCCAGGCTTTCTCCCTAAATATCACCCAGCTCTACTCCAGGGGCCTAGAACCTGATCTTCTGAAAAAACTTACCGGAGGGGCAGGGATTTGAGGGGCTGGATTCAGCAGCCTGGGGTGAGGGGAGAAGCTGGCACAGGGAGGTGAAATCCCATAACTGAACCACAGGGACTTCAGAGCCTCCTCTGATTAGTGCTAGCTGCATCACCCCAGGAAGAACAAGTTAAGGCAGCCAGCACCCAGGCCAGGGACATCATGAGGCACCTGCTCAGAGCGAGCAAACAGGATGTCACTCTTCCTCTTTCTAGAACCTCTCATATTGTCCTCTCTGGCAGATAGCTCTTCACTGTCAGCCACCATAACTTCCACTAAAAAAGCCTTTTTTCACAAGCTGAGATCCTAGGGTCAGTATGTATAATTTGTACAAAGATGTAACAAATGATGTCATTATTCTCTGCAGTCTGAGATTGATCTCTTCAACCTAAGACCCCAGGACCCCATCCCTACTTGCAAAGAGGATCCAGCCACAGGTCAACCAATGAGGGGGGTTCCTTTCATCATGACTCACTCTGCCTCACTTGGTCACAGCAGGCATCCTGGCCTGGGGAGAGTCTTATCCTGGGCAGCAGCACATACATCCCAGCTGATGAGGTGAACTGAGCAGGTTAAGTGATATGCAGACATTCTTTAATCCAAACTGACCCTGTCACTACAACCCACAAAAAAAAAAAATCAATGCAAAAAAAAGTACTGAGAGAGGACAGAGGGAAGCAGCTTGTTCCCCACAGGGGAAGACCCATGCGGATGACAGCAAAATTCTCATCCGAATCAACGGATGGAGAGATGAGATAACAGCATCTACAGTCATAGAAAAGAGAAGACAGGTGACTGGAAGCTTCATCTTACAAATGTGTTTCTTAAGGAAATAGAGATGAAGACATTCTCAGAATCACAGTAGCAAAGACTATTCCTAGCAGACATACAATTTCAAAACAGTTAAAGCTAGTTCTTCAAATAGAAAAGAAATAATGTCAGACTTAAGTATTAACATAGCAATAATTACTAGTCAAACAGACTATTACAGTCATTTCATTGGATGCTTAATCAACAATAAAAAATTCCCCAGGATTCTTGGAAGAAGAATTACAGCCATTCAGAAATATGACCACTATAGAACAGTGTTCAGAAAAGATTATTCATCCAATAGGCCACCTGGTAAGCTCAGATCCAATTCGTAGCATGAGCATTAGGATAACAATGACAGTGTACAGTCACACTGGGCCCACCATGGGCCACACCAAAGTGAATGCAGCAATAATTTCTGAACAAAGTGTCGACCTCTGTGAAGTATGTCTATATACAGGTAGGTTTGACATACACATACAACCTGTATAATGCATACTATCAGTAGATACTTACAAAGATGTCATAGAATTTTTCTTAGAACTAATTATTCATAAAATGATTGTTTTGAAGACTTCTTGGGGAATTGAATCAAGTGCCGTCCCAGAGAGTAAAATCCAGAGACGCTCAAGTCCTTCATATAGGGGACAGTGTTCACATATGACTAGATCTACCTGTATACATACATCCTCCTGAATACCTAAAGAATCTCTGAGTAGCACATAACATTTAATTCTGGGTGTTATGCAAGCAGTTATACTTTAGGGGGTAATGGTGAGAGTATATGTCATGTACAGACATGAATACTTTTTTTTAATTTTCACTCTGCAAGCTACAGCTACACCCCCTTCCCATGCTCCTCAAGGGGTCAGTGCGGGAGTCAGTCACCCCTCCCATCCAATCAGTCAACCTTAGCTTAGCTTCACGTGGAGGAGGGGCTAAGGATGTATGAGCTGAGAACGCCACGAGGCACCTCTCTCACCATTTTGTGCGGCTGTCAGGAAATCATAGGATCTATATTTGAGTGTGGACTTTCCAGCACAGCCATAAATGGGGGGATGTAATTCTTCCATAAATAAACCCCTCGCCTATGCTCTGTCAGCAAGCCCAATAAACTCATTGGGATTTTCAAAAAAAAAAAAAAATTGACCCCATGTTGGCAAATCCTTTGATCTTTGATTCCTATTTTTTCCCCATTAAACTTCATTGTATATCTATTTTTAAAAATTCACTCTGGAGTGGAAAGATGGTTCATTGGTTAAGGGAGCCTGCAGTGCAATCAGGAGGGGGACATCAGATCCAAGCACCCATCTAGCAAGTTGGGCATCCTGTATATGCCTGCCTGGAAGGGAGGGGGAGAATCACGGGGCCTTGCTGGCTTCCAGCCAAGACATGAGCCCCAGGCTCAGGGAAAACCCCTATCTCCAATGAACAGGCAGAGAGTTTTAGGAGGATACTGGATATTCTCTTCTGGCCACCACATGAACACATGGGTGCAGACCTATGAGTGTATGTATACACTCACACAGACATAAACAAATAAATAAATAAATGAATACTTTTTATTGATAAAAATTATTGATTAAAATAAAAAATTACTGATTAAAATTCAAAATTTCACTTTTTTGTTGATATCTTTGAATACAGAAATAATATCCAGTAAAACACATAGTTATACAGAACTATATGATACATACTACATATCACATAATATGCAACCTCATATATTTTTAAATATTTTATTATCTTTTATTTTATGTGAATGAATGTATTGCCTGCATGTAAGTGCACCTGTGTTGTGCAGTGCCCACAGAGGTCAGAAGAGGGTTTTGGATCCCCTGGAATTAGAGTTAAGGATGATTGTTAGTTGCCATGTGGGAGTGGTGACAGAACCCAAGTCTGTTGCAAGAGCAGCCAGTCTTCCTAAGCACTGAGACATCTCTCCAGCCCCTACAACATTATAGATAATAAAAATATTACATAGGAATACTTTTTTCATTTAATGCAATAAATGGAGCAGCTAGGAGTTATTGGCTTGTCCAAGGGCACACAGCTTGTGAAGGTCAGAGCCTGGTTTAAACATGAGCATTTCTGTTCACAATCCGTGACCTTATTCATTCTGTGTTCCTGTCTCTTGACAAGTGCAGAAACTGTCATGAGTTCTACTCTGTTCACTGTTGGGAAATTACATGTTCCCTAAAGAAACTAGGAATAAAGGACGACTTTCTTCATACTTAGACAGATTTCTGTTAAAGAGAAAGAAAGAAAGAAAGAAAGAAAGAAAGAAAGAAAGAAAGAAAGAGAAAGAAAGACTCTTAGTCTTACAGATAAAGAGAAGGAAAGCCAGAGAGAGGAAGGGGCTTCTCCCCAAGTCCGTCAAATGTGCAGCCCAGGAGTGGCCAGGCTCCAGGTTAAGCCTTCACAGACCAAGTCTAGCCAGGGCCGTGTGAATCCTGGCCCTGCCACTTACTGAGGGAACTCTGAGATATTCGCTTCATCCAGAATTACACAGAACCAAAGATAGTAAGCAGCTCATTGCATGTACTCATAGCCTGGCCAATAAAGGGATAAAAGCAGGGTTTGGATGTAGCTTGGGAGTAGACTGCTTGACTTCCATGAACAAGGCCCTGGGTTCAATTCAGAGAGAAAAAAAGAAAAGGAGGAGGGGAAGGAGGGAGGGAGGGAGGGAGGTAAAATGATTAAGAAGACAAATATTGGGTTAAGTCTATTGCTTAAAGCCACAAAATGTGCTGGCTACTTCCAACTATCCTGAAGAGAAAGAGAAAAGAATAGCAACTTTAGAGGTTTAAACATCCAGATCAAGGTACAATTGACAGAATATAGGAATTGCTCTGAGAAGTATAAATTGTATTTAATCAGCCTGGCTTATGTACCTTGAAATCATGTCCAGAGGTTAATATTACAAGTTTGAGCTTACAGGATATCCTGTAAGTTCTTATGTAAAAGTCTGAAGAAAAAAAAAAGTCTGATCATTTACTGGGATAGAGAGTCTGAGGATGCGAAAGGGTATCTGGGGAATTCTGGAAAACTGATGTCCCCTTCTAGAGATACAGAGATAATGCTGTCCATTCTCTAATTTGTATTTATTATTTTTATTTTATGTGTATGAGTATATTGTCTGCATGCATGTAAGTACACCCATGTTGTACAGTGTCCTCAGAGGTCAGAAGAGGGCGTTGGATCCCCTGGACTGGAGCTGCAGATGGCTGTTAGCTGGGACTCAAACCCAGGTCCGTTGCAAGAGGACCAGTGAGCCATCTCTGTGGTCCCCAGTGCTACCCAACTCTTGAAGGAAGGGATCCTCATTCTACAGGGGTCAAGGTAAGAAGCTTGTGGCATCATCTATAAGCCATGAGGGGCACCAAGGGTAAATAGTCGTTAGAAAACCCTGACTGCGAGCTTTCCCACTATGTCCCCAGCACTAAAGTGGGAGGTCTCTTCTTTTGCCTATATGATCAAAACTGGAGAAGCCAAGTCCTAGATTGAGTGCAGGAGGCATGCCTGGTTTCTTGTGCACACGATGGAGCAGAGTCTCTAGAACGACCAGGAGCTCAGTTTCCCCTGAAAAGAGCACGGCTCCGACTTCAGCCGCACCCTGTTGATTTCCCCTGTGCCTCCCCTATGCATCCAGGGGAAATAATCTTGCAACAGGAAGAGTAAAGCACCTGGGTGCACTGCAGATTACTAGACGCAGCCTCCAGGCAAGGCTGGGAACCCATCCAAGTGCCAGGTCCCCAAATACCAGTGTTCTCACTGGTTTACATGAGGGTTGAAGGAGTCAGGGAAGAAGTGGATTTGGTCCAAGTTCAACTCACAGTGAGTCCAGGGACTGCACAGACCCCTGTGCTCATAGCTCACAGCTCAAGTGCTTGAAGCAAAGCTGAGAATACCATCGACGGCTGGGGATTTCCCCACTGAGCTCTGGTCTCTGAGGTGAAGTCTGTCATGGAAGGAAGACCCGAGCAAAAGTCCTGGAATAACTCCACACACCACAATACAAAGACAAAAGCTACGCTGCGCTGGTTTACATGAGGGTTGAAGAAGTCAGGGAAGAAGTGGATTTGGTCCAAGTTCAACTCACAGTGAGTCCAGGGACTGCACAGACCCCTATGCTCATAGCTCACAGCTCAAGTGCTTGAAGCAAAGCAGAGAATACCATCGAAGGCTGGGGATTTCCCCACTGAGCTCTGGTCTCTGAGGTGAAGTCTGTCATGGAAGGAAGACACGAGCAAAAGTCCTGGAATAACTCCACACACCACAATACACTGCACCTAGGAAGGGCAGGTATCAGTGTCACAGTGGAATATTTGAAAGGTACAGGGGTCACAACTCATACCCAATCCTCCTTGAATATACTGGTTAGATATTTTGCAGGAAGTGGCAAACTTTGGGAGAGCCCCTGTGAATGACAGTGACTATCATTCTGATGATTTACCTCAGCTACCCTCCCTGGATGGAATGTTTGCCCTGAGCAGTTAAAGACAACTTGTGGACATGTGCTGTTTTGCTGGAAAAGCCTTTTTAAAATCAGCCATCCAGTTGGTTCTAATAGCCTCACCCTGTTTCCCACTGGCAAAGGCACTGGGGTGCTTTACCACCTGGGTGAGTCGTTTGCTCATCCCTGTGACTAACGGACTGAGGAAAACCACTTAAAGGAGAAGAAAGTGAGTTGGTCTCGTGAGTTCAGAGGTTTCGTTCATACCTGGTGGTTGACGTGTGTCTACACTGTGGTGAGGCAAGCATCAAAACAAAAAGGGTGAGAGAGAGAGAGAGAGAGAGAGAGAGAGAGAGAGAGAGAGAGAGAGAGGAAGGAGGGGGACAGGGAGGGGAGGGAGGGGAGAAAACATATTCTTCTGTAGCGTGCCCCTGGCCTGCATCCTCCACCTCCTAGTTTCCACCACCACCTAATCCTGTTATCAAATTAGGAATCTGAGGATGGATTATCCATTGATTAGGTCTGAGTACTCATGATCCACTAGCTTCCTAAAAGGTGAACCTCTGAATATTTCATTAGGATCCCAACCTTTAACACACGAGACTATTTTACGGGGGCAGGAGAAGACACTTCCTGTCCAGACTGTAACAGTGCCTAACTCAGAGCCTGGCTGTCACCTCGTCTCCCAAAGGCCTGCTTCCTCCAAGGGGCGGGGCCTGCTGCGGAGAATCCACTGGAGGGGTTTTCTGTGCCATCTTGGGACCTAAGCTGAGCCGCCAGGAATGCATGGCAGCGGGGGTGGAGAGAAAGATGGCTCCGGTGTCTTTTCCACCTGGACATGAGGGCATTTACCGACCTGGGGCAAGACTGGCCCCAAGGTGCCTGGGCGAAAGTTAACGGAGACTGTGGGCGGTCTGCGGGGGGCAAATCTGGAATGGTGGCCATGGTACAAGAGCGCTTGTCTCTGTAAGTTTCCCCATTTACCCCCTCCCTACCCAAGGGCATAAACCATAATAAAGTCACATAAAAATAATGCACAAGAGACCCTGAGAGAACTCTGACAACACTGGTCCTGTGTGCTAGCATCACTGATCTGCTGGAAATAGCCTCTCGCTCACCACATTAAGGCTATCATAGGCAGAAGGAAGCAATAGCAATATCTTGAATGTCTCTGTAAGATCCTCCCTACCCAAGGGCATAAACCATAATAAAGTCACATAAAAATAATGCACAAGAGACCCTGAGAGAACTCTGACAACACTGGTCCTGTGTGCTAGCATCACTGATCTGCTGGAAATAGCCTCTCGCTCACCACATTAAGGCTTTCATAGGCAGAAGGAAGCAATAGCAATATCTTGAATGTCTCTGTAAGACAAGCATGCGTCCAGAGGCCGGAGCACATCCGGGCACAGGTAAACGGCACACACAGAGACCTCACCATTCCACACGGACCTCTTCCTCCTCATGTGCACCGGCTCACAGACCAGAGGGGCTCTTGACAGGAGGCCCACAGAGGTGGTCCATCTGTGGTGCTCCAAGGTTTGCTGCTGTAGCCTTCCAGCACACCGTGGATGGCGCATAACAAGAGGCATTGGACACCCCCAGGCTGGAAGAAGTTTGAATGGCTCATCAAGTCCAACCGTTGACTGACTTCCTGGACTGAGACCTGGACAGAGTTATTATCTCCATGAACTTGGGAGGCTGGAACAAAGCTACCATGGGCTCCGAATGGGAAAACATCAAATTTGTTTTTGAGAATTTCATACATGACTGTTGTCTTTGCATTATTTCCCAGTCCTCCTCCCATGTCCCTTCCACCCCCTCTCAATTTTTTCTCCTCTTTGATTAAAATTATTGTTACGTATACATACATACATTGATGAATATACATATATAATGCAGAGTCCATTTAGTGGGGCTCCTGTGCACCTGTGTTTAAGCCTGCCCATTTGGGATTGGATAACTTCTCAGGGAGCTAGTCCCTGGAGAAAGCTGAGTCTCCCTCCATTAGCATCCTTTGATTGCCTGGCACTCTTCATTTTGAGGTGGGACCCTGTGATATTTCCCCCATCCACCTTGGCATGTCACCTGGTTTTGTCACTAAAGCATCGAATGTCAGTTTCTCAAGACTGGATGCTGGGAAGTCCAAGAACAAGACTAGGGGAGCTGTGTCTGGTGAGGGCCCAGCTCTTCCTAATTCACTGACCATCACCTTCTGGCTTCCTTCCATGGCTTCTGGAGCTTGTATGATGGCAACACTAATTCCAATCAAGAACACTCTGCCATTATGAAACTATAACCTCCCAAGACTCCACCTCTTAACACCGTGTAGGGTCATAGTTTCAACATGGGAGCTTTGGGGCTCAGAGACTGCCAGTCCACAACGGACACGGGTCTACTCGGACTCTAGTACATGTGACACTAGATGAACAGACATAGGGAAGAAAAGGTGTGAAAATGAACGAACCCCAGCTTCTCAAGACTGGATGCTGGGAAGTCCAAGAACAAGACTAGGGGAGCTGTGTCTGGTGAGGGCCCAGCTCTTCCTAATTCACTGACCATCACCTTCTGGCTTCCTTCGATGGCTTCTGGAGCTTGTATGGTGGCAACACTAATTCCAATCAAGAACACTCTGCCATTATGAAACTATAACCTCCCAAGACTCCACCTCTTAACACCATGTAGGGTCATAGTTTCAGCCTGGGAGCTTTGGGGCCCAGAGACCACCAGTCCACAACAGACACGGGTCTACTCTGACTCTAGTACATGTGACACTAGATGAACAGACATAGGAAAGAAAAGGTGTGAAAATGAACGAACCCCAGATGATCCCCAAATGGGTGCAGCATGTGGTCACCCAGGAAGGAGCTCCCCTGAAAGGAAGGTCTGGGAAGTCACACGAGACGGAACACGTGAGGATCTGTGGACGGCGCTTGCCTCATCGGCCATGTGTTTGCTGAGGTGCACGTGAGACACGTCACAGCAGCAGGAAATAGGGCTGTGGGGGCCTCAGCAGCGGGCTTCTCCCCACGGCTCATCTGGCTAGGGACGCTACAGTTGTGCACCCTGACAGCAGCAAGAGCCAGCAAATCCTGCACATGGCATTGGTCTGCTTGATTGGATTTGGACCCTGCAGTGGAGGGCTTTGTTTCTCACAGAGTGCACAGTTATCCGGATATAAACGTGCCTTTCCTGTCCAGGGTGCCACCAGAACCTCCACCCCAGTCTGAGGCATGCTGGGATTGCTGCCACGGCTTCCCACAACATAGCACATCGGCCAAGAAGAGTTTTAAACAAAAATTTCCAATAAAAGAAGTTGCTTACGGCCGTGGATTCAGGGCCCTCACCACACAGAGAAGCTGGTCGCCTCCTGGAAGCTTGGGGTGAAGCTTCATGAACAGTAGTCCGGTAGAGCGTGTCAAAGGTGCGGTGTGACTGTGAATCAGCGAGCTACACGTGTGCTGTGATGGTTTCCGCTGCCTGGTAGCAAGTGGCCACACACTGAGCAGGTTCACACATGACCTCATGGTATCTGTGGCAACGGACTCAGGGCGTGATCAGCAGATTCCTCTTCAGGGATGCAGTCAAAGCCTGGGGTGCTTAGGATCCCTTGTGAAACTCTAAGTCCACACTGTCCCAGGCTCACAGCTGTGCTGTGGCACTGATGTCCTCCTGTCCTGTAGAACTCAGGGGGGGTTAGCTGCTTCCAGATCAGAAGCTTAGAGCAAGAGAGCCTTCTTGACCGTCTAGAAAACACCTGTCTTGGCTTTGCCAAATGTTTGATTAGTCATCCTAATGACAAGAGAAAATATCTCTCTGCTTTTGTCACATAAAGTAAAAGAATCAAGTGAAGGAGTTTTCCTAACAGAGTACTAGGCTGAGCTAGGAGTGGATGCATCGCACCAGTCTGGAAAGAACTGCCAACCTGTACAGTTACCTGCTGTGGCCTCCACCGTGAGGCTTCGGCAAGCTGTTCCCTGTCTCACTAAGCATACCCTTCCCAAGATTCCTCGAAGACAGGCCAATACTCCACGACTGCAAAGTAACACACTTCCCAGACATTGAGTGCCAGGATGGTCATGCCTTCGTGAAGAACTTTACTCACTTCAAATCATGCAAAAAGCAGTGGGCTCAGCTTTCAGGAACAAGTACGAAGGGAAGGAACACATCGAGTGTCCTGGTTTGCCTTCTTTGCTGGGATAAACACCGTGACCAAAAGCAACTCATAAAGGAAAGGGTTTGTTTCCTGCTACAACTCCCTAGTCACATTCATCACTGAAGGAAGTCAGGAAGGAACCAGGAGGCAGGAGCTGAGCAGAAGCCGCAGAGGAACACTGCTCACTGGCTTGCTTCCCTGGCTTGCCCAGAGTTGGCACTGCCCAATGTACTGCACCCTCACACACCAATCAGCAATAAGAAATGACCCACAGATATGTCTACAATCTAATCTGATGGAGGAAATTCCTCAGCTGAAAGTCATTCTTCCCAGATATGTCTAGGTTTATTTCAAGTTGAAAAAACCATGACATCAAGTGATAGGGGAATTGGGAAATGAGCCCAAGTAAAGAGGACAGAGGAGAGCTGGCATTCTACAACCAGGGACCACCAAGGCTCCTTTTGACTCTATCTAATCCCTGGAAATCCACTTCATAGTTTCTAGATTTCCTTATAGAAATGTTTGATAAAGGAAGGAGTTTCCTCTCTTATGCTGTCATCTGATGTCTGTGGCCCAGGACATACTCAAAAGAACCAGATGTTATCAACTGCAAATGAAGCCAGAGCCAACAAAGAGTCAGGGGTTGTGTTGGGTCAGGAGGTGACTCTGATTTACTTAGATTAAGTTTCTATTTGGAAGACAAGTCCATTTTGCTAACATCTTAATGCATGTTCATTTCACATGAAGTGATCATGTTTCTTTGGAGAGATTCAAATTACCAATTCTAGTTTCTCAATGCATATGCAGGAGTCTTGAAAAGCATTGAAAAGGGAGGTGAGTGGTACAAAGCCCCACCTTGACATTCCCACCCCTTTCTTGGAGTATCTGTACCCAGGCAGAGGTCTGCTGGCCACACCGCCCTGACTGGCTTCTATCACTGCAGTCATTGTGGTACTGTGGCTTATAAATGCACCAGCCCAAGCACCTCCCTCTGCCAGCTGGATCTGTGCAGCCTGCTGGCATATGGGCTGCATTAAACTGGTTAAAATTCTTCCATGGCTTAGAGGAATTCAGACACCAGAGCTCCATAAATTAGAGGCTGATAACTCTCATTTGATCTGGGACTTCTCCAGCCCACTTTCTGTTCTGCCCCATCTCCAGTTGGTTTGACTTGGTCCATTTCCGAAAAATAAGGGCCAGGTGTCCAGCACTGCCAGGCTGAATGCCATTTCCATTTTGGATGGAAATTAGCAATTCAAATTTAATTCCACATTAAATCTTTCAGAATCATTTGCAAAGATAACCTGATTTTCAGTAACATAGATGATTCTGCCCACAGTTCCCTGCTGGTTTCAGGAATTCAATAAATGTTGATTGATTTTTTTTTAAATCATCAATTCTTTCTAGTAATGATGGTTAGATGATCAATTTTCAGCCTAACTGGGGGATACACCAACTTTATTAGGCTGAGTAGAATATGACCAAGATGATTCAAGTAGTCAATTACCATAGGTACAATTTCTCAAGACCCAAATTATCCAAGCTAGAGTATACTGATTTCAAGGAGTTGATGTCAATAACCCTTGTGTGTGTGTGTGTGTGTGTGTTTAATCACTGCACAGAAGAGTCATCTAACATTATCTCCTCAACTCCATGAAGAAAGGCTGAGGCTTCTGTGAACTCATTCATTCATTATGGTCTTTAATTCAGAAGAACCTCAGACTCCACTATCTCTAGGAATTTTTTAATCTAAATGAGCTAAAATATCAAACAATGTATTGACCACTCTTGTTCCAAGACTCCAAATCAATAAGCTCTCTAAATCTAATAGTTTCAGTAATAGAACTGTTTAGTCATTCACTCACAGAAATAAGGATGCATGTAATGATGGTTTAGAGTGGATTAAAAGATAATTAAATCAAGTGTTCATCTTCCTGAGGATTGGCCAAAAAGATAAGAGAACTTAATTAAAGGCTAAAGGCAGACCCCAAACTTGCTTAGTAACACATTCTGTCCTTTTAAAGAAGTCTGATGCACACCAACAGAGAGCAACGCATGGTGCGTTGACAGTTGTCTTACATGAATCCATGCCTATCTAGCATGGCATAGAGTACAGTTAAGGGAGGGTTACCCAGAACACCTTAAGTGAGTACACACGGGAGACATTCTACAGAGTCTGATCCCGAGAACTCTTCTAGAATGCCAGCCATCATGACACACATTTGTGATTTCAGAGCTGGGGAAGAGGAGACAGAGGTGGGTCCCTGGGGTAGACTGGACACCCAGCCTACCTTACTTTACAAGCACCAGCCAATGACAGACTTTGTTTCATGGAAGATGGTTGGCGCCTGGGAAACAACACCCAAACTTGACCTCTGTTCTCCACACACATGCATACACGCACACATGCACTCTAACACACGTGCACACCTGCCCACATATGAACACGCACACACACACACACACACACACACACACAGAGAGAGAGAGAGAGAAAGTGTGTACACATTCTAATTCTCAGGCACGCTCATTATATCACGTAAGTCCAGGGAGCACTAGTCCCCTGAGAATCACAGGTGATGCTCCCTCGAGTTGTATAGTGCAGCATACTTGACATTTGTCTGCAGGAAATCAAAAAGAAAAAATATCCCTTAGCCAAATTCCTCTAAGTTCAGTGTATAGAACTCCAGCGCTATCCTAGTCCCTTGGATATTTATTAATTAAATAAATGAGTCTCCTAAGAATTTTTCATAAACTAATGCATTTATATTATTTGAAAAATAAAAAAGCTTATAATCTTTGCTCACATATCTTGGCACTCTGTGGTGAAGGAGAAATTGTTAATTACTGTCTGGCAGTAACTGTCAAGCTAGGAAAAAACTTACTGGAAAAACTCAATCCACAAACCAGTCCTTTTGGCGTGAAGGTAAAATATTTAGGGATTAAGTTCTTGGAGACCCTTAAAATTATACTGTTCATTTTCTTTTTTAGATAACTAATTTAAAATCAATTTTACAACACAAGAAGGATTTTTTACTGAAATACCTTATGAAATATTTATGTTAGTGCAAATATATCAAATTGACCTGTAAAAGATTTAGTGGTTTATTATAAGTCTCTTTCACTGTCTGCATCGTAATAAATACAACTCAGAACCTATTTTTCTTATGTTTATTTTATGAAGAAATTGAAAAGGGGAGTCAATTGATTAATTTTGGTGCATTAATAGTAATATTTCTCATTAGTTTTATATATGCAGAAGTTTACCCCTGTGTAAAAGGCACAAATAATGACCCAAGCAAACTGTAAAATCAAATATGCAGAAATGAGATGACTGGAAAAGGTTGGCATCAAGTTAGAGGGAAGGACAGGGGGACAGGACAGCAAGGACCTCTGAAAAGCTAGTGTGCAGATGGGGGCAGCTCTGAGGCAATGGACACCTTGCTGGAGACACAGCGTGAATAAAGTATGAAAGTTAAAACTCCCTGTGCGGGGACACCATGAATTCCACCACACCATCCATTCACCGCACAGACTGACATATAGAAAATCTGACCACAGCAGACCACATGTTCTCCAAGCTCACAGAGATCGCAAAACTCAGGTAGCACATGCAGGACCGTAAGGCCAACCTAGCAACTTTATTTAGTCTAGTTTCGTTTTGGGCATGTAAGGGTTGAACCCAAGGCCTTGTGCTTCCTGAGCAAGTGCTCCATCACTAAGAGGCAGTTCTACATCCCTAGGGCTGTATCTTTAACCCATTTAAAAGAAAGAAATAACATGGTACCTGTTCTTAGATCATCAAGGAAGTAAACCAGAAATCAATGACAGGAGGAAAGTTGGGAAATACATCAAGATTTAAGCCTTTTCGTGGGTGAAATGAGAGACCACAACAGAAATTGGGTCAATGAATTGAAGTCACAAAACTTACCAAAATTCACAATGACAACCAGAGCAGTGCTGGGAGGGAAATCGATAATATTGAATCTGTATTTAGAAGAGAAGGAAGAGCCAAAATTGCTCTGAGCTTATACATAAGGGAGCTAGGAAAAAGAACCTTTTAAACCCAAAGCAAAGAGACATAAATAATTAATATGAAGGCAGAAATCAATGAAATTGAAAAAATTTAACAAAACTGAAATCCGGGTTTATTTTTAATTAACAAGACCAATAATCACCTATCCAGGCTACTGAAAAAATACAGGGAAAGTCAGAATTTATAACATTAGAAATTGAAGACAAACACAAAGGTCTTATGTATATTAAAAGTATAATGAAATAATCCTGCAAGCAAGCCTGTGGGCAGGGTTACAACTCAGACATAGAGTGACTTCCCAACAGGCCGATGGTCTTGGATTTGATTCCTGTCACTACAGAGTAAAAATCCCACAACTTTATATTAATGAATTTGATGAAATAAACCAATTCCTTGGAAAATACGTTTTTAATTGAGAAAATATTTAGAAAGAATCTGATAAAAAGGTTATTATCCAAAAATGTATAAAGAACCCTTAACATTCAACAATAAAGAAAACCCAATTTTTTAAAAAATTAGTGAAAAATCTGAACAATCACCTCAGCAAAAGAAAATGTCCAATTGAAAAACAGTATGAAAAGATGTTCAATACCATATGTCAAAACTAGAGAACTGCAAATCAAAACAGGAAACCCTGCTCTGGCTACTGAAGGGCTCAGATGCAGAATATAGCCAACACCAAATGCTGAAGAGAGTAAGGACCCACAAGAACTCACGAGCATGGTAGACTGGAGTGCAACATGGTGCAACCACCTTGGAACACATGCTGCCATTTTCTAACAGAATTAAGCATTGTATCACCATGCAATCCAGCTCTACATTGAACGTCTCATGATTATCTGGTGGGAGCTTCATTCGCAGTGGTCAAAATGTGGACAATTATATTAATTTTACTGAGTAAAAAGTCAGTCTGAAAAGGGCTCTCTATTGCATGCTCCCAATTATACAAGTCCACTCTGGTGACAGGATACGGATTCATGGATGCCACTAGAATGTTAGGGGAGGGGCAAGGAGACAGGTGGAGAGAGTTTTAGAGCAGTGAAAACCTTCCACAGGATAATGTACCTATGAATATTTTAAAATAGTATTTGTCAAAACCCACAGAAGGTATACCTCCCAGAATGAGCCTAAAGTTAATTATGAGCTTTGGGCTACTCTGAGAGATCAGTGCAGGGTCCTTGACCATAACAAAGGATCTACTCCAGTGGAGCATGAGGTGTTGAAAGTCAAGTAGCTGGGCTCAAGTGGGAGTGAGGGATATGTGGGATATAGTCTCTGCATTTTGAATTCAATTTTGCCACAAATCCCCAACCTGTTTTAAAAGATAAGTCCATCTTTAATATTATTTATTTTAACATTGTTTATTTAATATTGTTTATCTCATATTTATTCTATAAGATTTTCATACATGTATATAATGTGTCTTTTTTAAAGTACATATTCATACATATACATGGATCATAAATTGAAAGCCAAAACATAGGAACTAAAATTAAAAATTCACAAGTCATTTAAACACTGTATCATTCTCTTCTGACAAAGGCAAAATACAAAGAGAGAAAACATTTGTAGTTGGCTGCGGCAACATGCAAACACGCAAACAACGTGCAAACATGCAGGCAATACATTCATGCATAAAAATATAAAATGTTTGAAAAAAACCTAATATGAGATTTGTTATGAGAACTTCAAGAATTTGTTAAGAGAAATTTGTTATAAGAACTTTTTTGCTGGGTCTACTAGGCAATATTTACCCATTCCTTATACATTTTAATGAAAAAACAGTATTTGGTTCTGTCAAAGTAAACAATAAATCAACTGTGTCAATCAAGTTAAAATTTGGAGTGTTGAGAATAAACAATAATAAAAATTTGACCAGTGTAATCTGAAGCCATAGTATCTGAGAAAATAAAACATTTTTATATTTCAATTGCAATTACCTAAGTTTAAGCCAACACCTTTGTTAAAAGAGAGCTTCACAAGTTTGCAAGGATCTTTTCTGATACTTTTTAATTACACTTAATTTGTAGCTTTAATTAATTTTGTATGTTTTTTTCAGTGGCAAAGTCTCTATACTCCTAGGTCTAAGAATGGAGCTGGAATGCTGCTTTTCTAGGGAATGGTAAGACTATGGATCCTCCTACAGACTAGGGGAGCAAAACTGTAGTGCAGGGCTCCCACCCAACAAAGTAGAGCATTCCCTCAGCTGATTTCATTATAAGAATATTTAATTGTGAAATGAGCAATGATACCTTCTGTTTTAAATCTTTGATCCCTCGGGTGTTTTATAATGCCTTCGTTATAAAGCTGTTTATTTTCCCCTTCTTGGTCACTGAGTCAGGGGCCCAGCATGTCTCAGGAATTTGTGGAGGACATTTTGAGATGAACATGCTTGGATCTCACCTTGGAGTGCCAAATCCCATCTCAGTTTCAATCCCAGAGCCAGTTTCTTGGTGAGTTCAAACAGGGTATGACAATTTACCAATATACAAAAAAGGCATTTTTTTCTCCATAAAACTGAACTCCATGGTTTGTACTGTGGTTTATTTTGTCCTCTTTATAACCTAGGTAGATATTTCCAGTGCGTTTTATAATTTGTTGTGTTTTATGTTGGGAATGGGAAGTGACAGTCAGAAAAAAAGTCCAAACATTTGACTTTGAAGGGTCATTTTCTGATATATCTAACTTTTATAAGATGATGCGTATGTGTCAGTTAGCACTCACAATCAAGGAGAATCATGCCAACTAAGCATCTGCCTTTACTACTGCCTAACTTGAGTTTCTCCCTGGCTATATCTGGGGGTGATGAAATGCTTGAGAGCTTATGTACACAAATATTTTGTGTCTGTAAATATAGTCAGATGATCTGAAAAACTTAAGTTATTAATATTTCCCAATAGAGCCCTTTTTTTCTAGCTTACCTTCGGGCCAGGCTTGAATGCAGAAAACCATTAGGCTCTCCCTCCTTTTTTTGTCAAACAGATGCAGGTCAGAGTTGTCTTATTACCCCTCTGTGAGACAAATGAACATATATTTTGCCTTTGATCTATCTTGGCTTGTTCTTAGAAAAATTCTGATAAACTCCAAATTTAAAAATAGCCTCCACCAAGGGTAGATTTAGCTGTCATATGCAAATCCCAAGGAGGGAACTGAGGTCTTCCAATATTTTCCACTATAGCATGTTATTGTGAAGAGCCTTAAGGGTCTTAATGTTCTCTCCACAAAGTATGCCACATTCCTTATTAGGCAGAGTTTTATCTTGATCATTATCAATGAAAGGGTTAACTTGAGAGAGGGTCAAAGGCATACATTTCTCTTTACATTTACACAAAGCTTCCAACACACATTGAACTACTTTCCACATCAAAAAAACAGAAACAGAAAGAGAAGCCCCAGATCAGTGCCCGTGTTTCCATTTTTCTAGTTGGCCCAGCACTCTAGGCTGACAGGAACTGTCATCCTGGACCTGTAATTATGCTTCATCATGGCTTCTGGCAATTCCTCTATTTTATAATTTACACCTGTGCTCCTGACTGCTTTAATGCATTTAAGCAACTGAATATAATCCTAGTTTCTTGAGACTGTCTCTCCCCATTGTAGGTTTGTAACAAGCTTAGGGGAACTATGGGCACTGTCACAGCCATAACTCCACCGAGCACCAAGCCTGCTGTCTGCGCCTATGGTTTCATGTTTTCTTTCTCATTTTCTCCCGTCCATTTTCATGCTCTGAGCAGACCTTCTCTTTGAACCACATGTTGGACCCTACTCTGCTCCATCCAGCAGCAGGGTTTCAGAGAATCCTCAAAGGGGGATGGCACAACATAAAGGAATAAGCATAACATTTAATTAGAATCTCAAGAGTCAGGTTCCAGGGGCCTCTCTGCTGAGGGAACAGGAGCCCTGAGCTCCTGTCCCACTGTGTACTTACAGCCTTAGTTTACACAAGGAGAACAAAGACCATTACTCCACACAGACAACCTTATGAAAACTTCCTCAAGGTCTATTGGTGTGATATTTGAACATTTGCTAAGAAGGAGTCAAGCTAAGCAGAACAGAACTTATAACCTGTGGTTGGAATACTCTTATAAGTCTGGGGTGTGGGTTGCTACGTTCCTTTATCTACCTCAACACCCATGCCTGTGCATGTTTACACCACGTGGTGCTCCTTGATTGCAGGCAGAGGCAAGCATGTTTTCAGTGGCATTCAGGTAAAACAGTTGTCCCCAGAGATTTGAACACTTGGTCCCCAGTTTGTGGCACTCACTGGGAATGTTTAGGATGTGTAGCCTTACTGGAGAAAGTATGCCACTGGGGGTGGGTTAGAGTCCACAGCATGGCCCACTTCCAGAGTTCTCTTCTGCTTCATGTTTGTGGATGAAGATGTGAACTTACAGCTTCGTCATCCTGCCTCCATGCCTGAAGCTTTCTGGCATGCCTCTCTTCCATGATGGATGCCCTATCCATATCTCTATGGAACCATAACCAAAGGAACTCTTTCTTCTATAAGTTGCCTTGGTCATGGTCTTTCATAACAGCAGCAGAAAAGTAACTAATACAGGCTATATTCAGTAAGTAACTTTGAATAAATCAACAATGAGGTGTTTGTGGTCAATCTGTGTCTCCAATGCATCTAGATGTTTTGTCCTAAATAGAAGAAATACCATCAGACTTAACTGGAAATCTATGCCCCAGCTTTCCATCAGCACTGTAATTTCCATCGTCACTTTTAAGCTTTTCCAGACAATGGAGACAAACCGGAGTCATTTCATTCAGTGAGTGCCAGATCGCCTTGCTAGAAGGAGCAGACATTAAGACATTGTCCCTTGAGCCGGATGGTGATGGAGTTACTGGCAGCTTAAGGACAAGCCTGCTCAGCTTCTCAGAGTTAGAAAGATCATGAGGAGGGCATGATGTTTCTTTCTTTTCATGTTATTTGTTTTATGAAATTCTACATACCGAATCTTTTGATCCATCTGCTGATACATATTGGGATAGAAAACTCCTCTTTGGGGATAAGGAAGATACTTCCATTTTACACAGTCTCTTGGATTTGAACACATCATCCTAAAAGTTACAAGTCATCTTCATCCATTTTCTGAGTCCAAGTGAATACTTACTCACTTAAGGAATCAAGTATAATAGACTCAAAATAACCTGGTTGTCTCACAGACAGTAAATGGTGTAACAATTGGTTTTATCAGCAAAATAAACCCCTTTGAGGGGTCACCAAGAACAGCGAGGCCCAGTAGTGACCCCACTGTGAGAACCTCTCCAGTCTTGTGCTGTGAGCACCTTGCCAGCCCTCAGAGAACCACATTTCAGGACCCACAGCTGCAGCACCCCTCAGGGGCCACACTGACAAAAGCTGAGCCCAGCATCTGCATCCCCACAGCCACTGGAGTCGCTTCACTACAACAGCAACAATATGGATTCCAAAGGAAAATCTTTAAGATTATAAGACTGTAGCTCTGGTCTCTATCAGCTTATCCAAGGCTGCTCAAGTTCGAGCAAGATTATTTATCATGACCTAGTTTTTCAAAGACTGATCTATAAACCAGAATAGCAATGTATCTCTTTACAATGAGAGTTACAATGTATCTCTTTACAGTCAGAGTTACAATGTATCTCTTTACAATGAGAGTTACAATGTATCTCTTCACAATCAGAGTTGCATTGTATCTCTTTACAGTCAGAGTTACAATGTATCTCTTTACAGTCAGAGTCACAATGTATCTCTTTACAATGAGTTACAGTGTATCTCTTTACAGTCAGAGTTACACTGTATCTCTTTACAGCCAGAGTTACAATGTATCTCTTTACAGTCAGAGTCACAATGTATCTCTTTGCAGAGTTTCAATGTATCTCTTTACAATCAGAGTTACAATGTATCTCTTTACAGTCAGAGTTACAATGTATCTCTTTGCAATGAGTTGCAATGGATCTCTTTACAATGAGAGTTACAATGTATCTCTTTACAGTGAAAGTTACAGCTGATGTGCAGTCAATACGCCATTTTCTCCACAGTTCAGGCCCTTTAATATTTTCATTTCTTTCAACACAGAAGTTTTAGTTTTACTTAGCACATACAGTATAACATGTTCTTGGGTAATTTCCCCAGGATTAAAGGCAATGGAAGGCTCTACTCTAGCTCTGTGTTGTAATGCTACTGTTCACACGGTCAAAGGCACAATCAATTAGCCACAGCAAATGATCGCCATAGTTACTAGACCCATTAGTTGAGATTGCACATGATCTACAGAATTACAATAAAGAGAATCCAATTTATAGTTCGTGTAAGATATAGAAAATGCTCTGGCCAATGTAAATATTTCCCATTGGATGGGGGTCAGGGGTGGGATATCCCTTACTCTGATTCATGAAACTGTTTTGTCATTGTGCTGGGTATACAAAACCAGAGCTGCAATCCCGGCCAGAGTTTTACTTCTGAGCTACAGCCCCCACCATGAAGTTTTGTTTTTTATTATATTTGTTCTTTGAAAACATCATGCATGTATATAACACATTCTGATTACTCTCTCTCTCTCACACACACACACACACACAAACACACTCTTTTATCTCCCTCACACCCTTGTCAGCACCCCCCCACTCCCTCTAGGTCCCTTTCCCATGCCCCTGTCTTTTGGTCTTGTTTTGTGGCTCACTGAGTTTAACCAAGGCCATCTGGAAGGCCCTGGGTATGGAAATATCCAGTGGAGGCTGGAGGAGTCACCATTGAGAACACATCTAAAGATAATGACTGCCCTCCCCCAGGGTCAATCATTAGTCAATAGCTCAGTAAGGAGGGGCGGAAGCCCTTTGCCATCCATGAAGTAGACAGATCCAGTCCTTTGCAGGCCCAGGGCTGGCACACACAGCTGCTGTGAGATCATGTTTAGGTAGCATTGGGAAGCCCTTCTCCCTGTCCCCTACTCTTAGATCCCCCCACCCCTTCTGTGATAGTCCCTGAACCTTAGAGGGAGATGGTTTAAGTATTCTGTTTAAGGCTGAGCATTCAGGGGTCCTTAATTCTCAGCACCTGGAGTAACCAAGCCATCTTAGTATTCAGAACTGCTCCTTGTAAAGAGAAGCTTCTCTCACTGAGGCTGAGAGGAGAATTTGTCTATGGATATAAACATGAAGTTTAGAAGACATTTTGACAGCATGTGAATTTTTTATAATATTTTTAAATGAATCACACGCACGTGGACCACATTGCCTTTCTACCCACTTACATCATAGCCTGTGCATGAAGACATTACCCCGGAGGAAAGGCCCAAGTTTATTTGAAAAGCTGGATGTCAGTTGCTTGAGATGATGTCAAGGAAAAACCCAGATCTGCTCAGGCCAGAGATCTCAGCAGCAAGCATCCACTTGGTGGTATGAAACCTTGGTCTGCTTAACTCCATGCTTAGATTGGATTTTCTTCATGGGTTACATCTCCAGTGTGAAATCTGAAGTTAGACTTTTCAATGCAGAACAAATTAAGATGTTATAAGCATGGAGGAGATTCAGTGTGTCTGAAAGCATAAAAATAGATTATTTCAAATGTGGTCCAGTGACTTCGTCAAAATGCTGTATCTGAGCAATTCTCCTGCAAGGTCATCAGATGCTATGCAGATGTACTTGAAGACTTGCCATGTGTCAAAGTCTGGGATGCAATCAAATAAAAATCTGGCAGTTCAGATTTCCTGCAAAGCTTGTACCTATTATTATGTGCTACCAATGTGGGCGAAGTGTTTCACACATAATTAAATAATGGTCCAATATTGAACAGCATAATTTGTTAGTGTTTCTACTTGACACAGGAGGAAACAGAGGACAACTGGGTGTCTAGCATGTTCCACAAGGTCAATCAGTAAGAGGCAGAGGATGAAGCCACTCAGTCCCTTGTGAATCAGTGGACATACAATACTATTTATAACTATTTTCCAACACTCTCTGGCCTTTTTCAAAATGGACTAAAAGAATTAATCTCACAAAATTGGTCACAAATTAGGCATGTTACTCAGAGGGATGGAAGGGAAATCTCCAGGCTACCTTAGAGAATATAAAACCCAGAAGGTCAAGATGGGCAGAAGTGGCCAAGGAGGCGGGACTAGGTGAACTTCCTTCCAGCCCTTCAGTGGGTAGTTTCAAGGGGTGTTCCACTGAGATTTGGGGCATCAGTAGATAATCATGCTTGCTTCAAGCTAGGGGGCAACTTTGCATTGGGCTGATGTCAATCATTCAAAGCCAGTTAAGAATCCAGGAATGAAACTACTACATCTTTGGAAAAATGGAATTTGAACAAAGCTTAGCAAAAAACTGAGCTACATACCTGAGTGTAAAGGCTAAGACTGTAAAACAGACAGAATAAAATCCCCTGTGACAACACAGACATCAGAAGGCTGTGGCCCCCAAAGTGGGTTCATTCAAATGGAAAACATTTTAGAATTCATTCCCACGCCATGTTGTGCTTTTTACATTTTTTTTACTGTCTTTTAAAACGATTTTATTAGGTCTCTAAGAATTTCATACAATGTATTTTATCATATTCACACTCCCCAACTCCTCCCAGGTCTACCCCTGCCCCATTTCCTACCCTTCTGTGAAGTCTAATTTGTGTTGTCCATATATACCTGAGTATGGGACCATTCACTGGAGGTGTGGTTGACCTTCCAGAGGCCACACTCTTCAAGACAACTAACCCTCCCTCTCCCAGCAGCTGTCAGTTGCCAAAAGCTACTCAGTGAGGGATGGGACATCTTGGTGTCAACCTCCCCTCTCTGAGCAGGGATTTTGTCTGGCTTGAACTTGTGCAGATCTTGTGCATACTGTCACAACTACTGTGAGCTCATATGTGCACCTACCCTGTTGTGCCTGCTTCCTGTGGTCATCCACCATCTCTGGCTCTTAAAATCTTTCTGCCCCCCCTCCCCCACCTCCTGCAATGATTCCTGAGACTTGGAAGAGAAGGCATATATAGGTGAACCCAATGTATATTTTCCAGCTGGCCACATTCATACAATCACCCTGACCATAATCAATTTAAAACTGACAAATCAGCACACATATACAGCAAGAGAAGAAAATTCTGTTTTGAAAGATTTGGCAGAGTAAATAAACTTGTTCTAAAAACAGCATATTTTATGTATATTTTATTAAATGTTTGTGCCCCTCCCCTATCTGTGCCCCCTTATAGAATGCCCCCACAGGATTTCATGCATTCTGTCATATATGTTAAGGGCTATCTGGTCAAGCATTTGTACCAATATGTCTCTCAGTGGAAGTTCATCCACTAGAGTGCAGTCAGCCTATCTAGTTCATCCACTGGAGTGCAGTCAGCCTATCTAGTTCATCCACTGGAGTGCAGTCAGCCTATCTAGTTCATCCACTGGAGTGCAGTCAGCCTATCTAGTTCATCCACTAGAGTGCAGTCAGCCTATCTAGTTCATCCACTGGAGTGCAGTCAGCCTATCTAGAGTCCCCCTTACAGAAGACCAGCTCTCCCTCACCGGAGTGCAGTCAGCCTATCTAGTTCATCCACTGGAGTGCAGTCAGCCTATCTAGAGTCCCCCTACAGAAGACCAGCTCTCCCTCACCAGAGTGTAGTCAGCCTATCTAGTTCATCCACTAGAGTGCAGTCAGCCTATCTAGTTCATCCACTGGAGTGCAGTCAGCCTATCTAGAGTCCCCCTACAGAAGACCAGCTCTCCCTCACCAGAGTGCAGTCAGCCTATCTAGAGTCCCCCCTACAGAAGACCAGCTCTCCCTCACCAGAGTGCAGTCAGCCTATCTAGAGTCCCCTTACAGAAGACCAGCTCTCCCTCACCAGCACTGATCATCTTCCAGCACTTCCTTGGCGAAGGTTGGGCCGGCTGCCCATTTCCCTGCTTCTATGCTGAGTTTTGCTTGATTGATTCTGCAAGGGTCTTGTGTATGCTGTCACCATGACTCGAAGTTCATATAAGCAAGTTCTCAGAGACCTGAAGATTCTTGTTTCCTTGAGATAATGCACCAACTCTGCCTCCTACAGTATTCCCACCATTTTCTTACAATGGTCCCTGAGCCCCAGGTAGGTGAGGTTTAATATAGGAGTCCTACTCATGGACATGCACTCTGCAGTAAGACAGCATATTGTATGTGACTAAGAATCTTGAAAGTGGGGCAGGAGAGACGGCTCAGGGGTAGGAGATTGGCTGCTCCTGCAGAGGATGTGGGTTCAGTTTCCAGCACCCACATGATGGCTAACAACCATCTGAATCCCCAGTTCCAGGGGCCCTTGTTCCCTCTTCTGGCCTCTACAGGTACTGCATGACATGGACACACTTGCATACATGTAGGCAAAAGACACACACACACTATAAAATGTCTTAAATGTTTGGTAGATTTGGACATTGCAAATCTCTTCTAACACTGTGTCATCCATTTGTTAACTGTTCAATGCATCTCCTCTTGAACAGAAATATTTTACTTAGAAGTGATTAAATTAATCAATTTCTTTGCCTATGATTTACGTTTTAAAAATCTAATGGCTTTTTCTTTACTAGATGGAAGACTATATTTTTCTTTTCTTTTTGTTTCATAGATTAAAATATAAAATTTTTCCCTCAAAGAGAGTGTCAAGAAGATGAGGGACACAAAATATTTAAAGTCTGTCTATCTGAGGAAATACTGCATCCAGAAGATGTACATAGGGACTTCTAGCTACATGAGAATACGATAAAAACTCCATAAAAATTGGCAAAATTAATTTGAAGTGATATCAGGAATATGGAAAAATGGTCAATATGTCTGTGAAAACTGTCATGTTTGCTCACAGAGGAATGCAGTTTGAAACCCTGATGAGACAGGCTCTGAAACGCACACTCTGGAATGGAAACAACAGAGTTGGGAGCCCAGTATTTGTGCAGTCACAGAGAGAATGCAAGGAACTCCCACACAGCCTGGGGTACAGGCACTTCGGAAAGCAGTTCCCTTCAAGTCAAGCGTCTACATCCCCTCAGAGCCACACATCCCCGTACATTTAACCAAGAGGAGCACAGCATATGTTCACATGCACTTTCTATGAATCAGGATCTCACTGTGTAGCTCAGGCTGACCTCTGACTTGGGATTCCCCTGCCGCAGCCTCTGGAGTTACAAGTCTGTGAAATAAACCATCATAGAGCACTTGTTCCTATATCCAAAACTGAACCACAAAAATGCCCATCATCAGGTGATCAGGTAAACAAAGAATACAATGATTAACAACCAACACTTGATATCATGGATGAATGGCAAAGCATTATTTTCCATGAAAGTCTGCCATGAAATAGTACTTGTGATTCTACTCATACAGAATTGAAAACAGGTGAGGGATGCAGATACCCTGGGACAGAACACATGCGGAGGCACCTAACCATCGGGGCAGACAGGAAAAGCACAGCGGAGAGACACAAGGAAACTACCAGGTAGAAGAATGCTTGCCACTCAATTACACTGGTGGCTACCCTTTGTGAACACGTTCAGAGTCATCAAACTAGGCCAGCAAGACGGCTCAGAGGGTAAAGGACTTGCCACCAAGCCTGAGGACCTGAGTCCCATCCCCCAGCCAAAGATGATGGAAAGAGACAACTGATTCCCGTAAGTTGTGCTCTGAGCTCCACATGCATACACGTGCATTGAATTTCACATGCACTCTGTGGCATGTGTACACATGTGCACTGAGCTCCACAAGCACTCTGTGGCATGCACACACATGTGCACATGCTGGATGAGGAGTTTTAAAAGTGATACTTGTAAAATAGTCAACAAACTACAAAACGGATGCAGTACATTACACGCAAATTACAACCGTAACACCTTTTATAAGGAGAGCTCTGCTGTCTCTGTCCTCACCTGTCAGAGTGTCGAAACTTTTAAAAGTATGATCACACGTATTGGTAGACGCTTTGGGAAAACATTTTCATACACTGCTGGTAGAAATACAAATTGATTCATGCAAAATTTCACAACCACACTTAGCATTTATCTTTTGGCTTAGCAATCCTAATTCTAGTAATTTACTCTGAAGACACCCCCCTCAACACCTCAACATACATAAGCACAAAATTACTCACTGAAACATTGTTTATAATTACCAATTATTAGAGACAACCAACTCCCCATGCACAGTAATTGGAAGAAAATTGATATGTGATCCCCAGAGTGGACTGTGAAGCTTGGGAAGAAGAGGCAGGCGGCCCCGGGGATGCTTGTGAGTGGTTTCCAAGGTATTACTAAGAGACAGTTAACATTTGAAGCCTGCAGTTTTGTGACTTTTTATATGAGAAATGCCAATTATAAACAAATATAGATCTATTCACTTGTGCATAAAGAATTTGAGCATGGGCAGGGGATGTGACAAGGAGGTACAGTGCTTGCCCAGCCTTCACCAGGCCCTGGGTTTGATCCCCAACATGGAAAAGAGGGGCAAATCTATTTAAAAGTCTAAAATCTATAGACAAAAGTCAAACCAACAGAATAGGACACAGGGTAAGACATGTGTAGCCGGGGTGCACTGTGCGTCCATCTGGCGGGCTATGTGCAAAGTTTGAGCTTACAGAGACAATATAGAAAAGCTATAAAGTCAAGTACTGTCCTAGAATGGAAGTAGACATAAGGGTAATTACACTTCTAATGAGGGACATAACCACACTGGCAAAGAGGTCAGAGCTGATCTAGGGAAATTATAGGCAGTTGGTTTTTATAATATATTCTCAGATTTAACAAAAAAAAGGGTGCAAGCAAATGAACTCTGCTATTTGGGAGTTTGTGTTTTTTGCAGTAGATAGAATCAAGGATTTTCACACTCTTCTGGTTCTCTCTCCCTTTCAGAATTATACTAATAAGAAATTACAGAGTGGATGGTGTAGCATGTGTAAAGCCTTATCTTTAATTTCAACACTAAAATATATATGGATGTGAATATGTATGTGTAATATATATGTTTTATACATGCATTAGTGGATGAAGACAGAATTTCAACACAAGTTATTCAGAAATGTGGTGAGAATAAACCAATTGTTCTGGGAGTAGGAGCATGTCAGTATGAACTCAAAACTTATTAGACACATAGATGAAAGACAGACAGACAGATAGATGATAGAAAGATAGATAGAATAGATAGATAGATAGATAGATAGATAGATAGATGATAGAAAGATAGATGAGAGATAGATGGATGATAGATGATAGACAGACAGATGATAGATGATAGAAGATAGATGATATAGATAGATACATAGATAGATAGATAGATAGATAGATAGATAGATAGATAGATAATAGATAGATGATAGCTGATAGATAGATGATAAATAGATAGATAGATGATAGATAGATGGATGATAGATAGATAGATGATAGACAGATGGTAGACAGAGATAGATAGATAGATAGATTAGATAGATTAGATAGCTAGATGATAGATAGATAGATAGATAGATAGATAGATAGATAGATAGATAGATAGATAGATAGATAGATAGATATAGGTAGGCCAGCATATAGGTATATAAATCAATATCAACACATGTGTAATTGATGTGCTGATAGCAGATATGTGTGCACACACTTTATGGAAGTCTGTTTAAAGGATGCAAAACCAATGTCCTACCGCAGCAATGAACATTTGAGAACTCAGTTCTCAAATCTAGGTTTGCAAATATCATATTATCCCAAAGAATAGACTATAAAAGGAACGGGAAAATTATAAAAGTGACCTGTGTTCATTTATTCAAACATCAACACACTAAAAACAACAGATAGGAAAATTTAGCGGAAATGGCACATTAACCTAAGCTTAAATTATCACTTCTTGAGATACTGATTACAAGACAGACTGGATGGCTTGACTGTCACAAAATAACGCAAATATACATTGTTGATAAAAGAACAAATTAGTTCCATGTGCTGGTGTTATCATGAGTTCAAAACAATATGAATTCTGTGTTATCCAAGCTATAGGCCCTGACTTAATTCTGCTTATCAGACTCCATGGAACAAGCACAGACAAGAGTCACCATCAAACTATACATCAGCACTGAAGCACGGCTCAAACCAGTGCATGAATTTCAAAGTATCACAGAGCAGAAGCTGCGGGTTGACAAGTACATGCATGACACATGGGAGAGCTCTGCAGTCTCACATCATATAGGGGAGGGACGTTGTGAGGGATGCATCACAGGCTCATGACATCACTGGGTGAATACCTTAGCTTGTGACCATGTAATTCAATATGGCAATCACATCCCTAGGCAATATGCACTAATGGGTCCACCATCAAACTGCTATCTATCTTTGACTGAAACATCAGTACCGAACACACAACTGTATTTCTATGAACAATGGCAGAAATCAGACCGCTGCTTCTACCTAAAACTGGATAGAGAAGGTCATAAATGAAATGTGAACAACAGAAAATTCAAACCCTTGGTAAGCGTGTTGGTTAAGGTTACATATACTCATCAACAATCATGTAACTATACCTTTGAGAGCTGAGTCTTTCATTGTGCAGAAATTTAACCCCTCAAATGTAAAGAGAACTAGGAAATGTAATCAGGGTCGTTACAGGATCAGGTTCTGGCATGCAGGGCTTGAACAGTGAGTTACTCCACTGAGGAGAGCAGAGACTCGCAGATTCTAAACCACAGCCGAGCACTGAGTCTCAGGCATCACGTACTTCAGAGGACTGTGCTAGGTTTCCACCTGAGACCCCTATGTATCACCTGCCTGTCAAGCAGCCTTCTGATACTCGCACGGACAGAGAGCGTGGTGCCCCTCAGCACTGAGAAGACTGTGGCCAGGACCTTCTGAAGCACTGCTTCCAGGGATGCACACCTTCCCTTCCACATTTAAAATATGTTTTATTGGGGGCTGGAGAGATGGCTCAGCGGTTAAGAACACTGACTGTTCTTGCAGAGGACCCGGGTTCGAATCCACATGGCAGCTAACAATTGTCTGTAGCTCCAGTCCCAGGGCATCTGATAGCCTCTTCTGACCTCCGAGAGCATTGCACAACACGAGTGCACTTACCTACATGCAGGCAATACACGCAGACACATAAAATAGAATAAAAAATTTTTAAATGTTTAAAAATAGCCAGGCGTGGTGGCACATACCTGTAGTCCCAGCACTTAGGAGGCAGAGGCAAGCGGATCTCTGTGAGTTCAAGGCCAGCCTGGTCTACATAGTGAGTTCCAGGACAGCTGGGGCTACAGGGAGACCCTGCTTCAAAAAGACACACACAAAAAAAATGTTTAAAATATTTATTATTTTGTTTTGCATGTAATGAGCATACTGCCTGCATGCATGTACGTGCACCTGTGTTGTGCAGTGACCATGGAGGTCAGAAGAGAGTGTCGGATCCCTGGAACTGGGGTTATAGACAGCTGTTAGCAGTCTGGGTGCTGGGAACCGAACCCAGGTCCTCCACAAGAGTGGCCAGTGCTCTCAGCCACTGAGCATCTCCAGCCCCTAATACTGCATTTTGCAAGGCTCAGAACTGTACAAATGTCTCTCTAATTCTAAGCATTTGCTTTCTGGATGATTATGACAAATGACACTGCACCAGGAAGGGGAAAGAGGTGCCATCCTGGGTACGACCATGCAGCTTAGGAGGTATTAGCACATGGACAGTAGAGAATCTCCACGGGCCTAGGGTCTAGTCACAGCCACGTTCTGGTGAGGGAAATGGACAGCAGAGCAATGAAGGTTTTCATTAACTGAAGAAAAAGGCATGATGGGTGAAACAAAGGGCAGGGTTAGATGATCAGCATCGTGGCAGAAAGCTGACTGACAACCGGAGATTAAAGTGCATCGATTCATAATTAAAAGCCAGCCAAACATTTCTAGGCCAGTTTATTTTCATGTAGTGAGTACGTCAGGGAAAATGAAGCCTACCGCTTCAATAAAGCCGAGGGCTGATGCAGACGGAAACAACATTTAAAGGCTTATTCTGCCAAGAAACTGGGATCCTTGGGACTTGAGCTATTGCTCTGGCTTTGGCACGAGCTCCTTAATATCTGTCACTTAGCTTCCTGTCCTTTCTCTTGCCGCACTGAAAAATAAAGTCATGAATAGTGGGGGCAAATGTAATCAATATGATATTATCCAAGTTGAGTCCTCGACAAGAAAAGCAGCAGCTAACACACAGATATAAATCACCCTAGATTTGCTCTTTATCACAGGAGAAAGAAAGGAATCAAAGAACAGAACGAAGAGATATCGTTAAGGGGGAAAGCTAGAGTTTGACAGACATGTATTTATAATATTCCTCTCAAAAGGTGGAATACATAAAAACGCCCACCGTTTCGGGCATTTCCTTGAACACACTAAATCACCAATAAAAAGAGCCAAATGGCATTGCCTGTCAAACGGCAGCCCTAACAGCTCACTAGGGCACGTCCTGATGATGGCAGGGAGGCATTGTGTCCTCCTGTCTCCGTGGTCCTTAATAAGTTTGTAGGCTGTTGTACTCTGGTCCTTTGTTCCTGCCTGCCTCATGAACAGGTACAAAAATCCCTGACTCTGTTCTCAAGTTGGAAAGCTGATCTGAGCCAGCTAAGAATGTAGACTGTATAGACTGGTCCAAACTGCCAGGTTCTGTGTGTGATCTGACCTCAACAGTATGAAAAGTTCTGAAGAAGCTTCCTGTTATAAAATGCAGGGCACCCATTGGACATTATTGCAGGATATATTTAATAAAAGGCACTTTATAAAATTGCACAGGTTATTATCTTGGTAATTTCAATTTTCTAGCTCCCTGGTAATAAAGTCTCTTTGCTCAAAGTTGGCTAGCTTAAAAATATCATTTCCACATACTGAAATTAAACCATTTGCCTAAGTTCCAAACTGCTGTGGAAAAATGGCCTTGCTTTACACCAGAGAAACAAAGGTGCACTTGGCTCCCCACACACCTTCCCTTCCTGATCCACGATGCACCGGTTGGCAGTCTGCTGTGTGGGTGGCACTCAAATGCTTGAATCCTTTGTGCAGTCTCCAAGCCCAAGGCACCAGGGCATCAATCTCTTCCATTTATAAACAATTCCTTGCTTTGAGTTGTCAAGATCTAAGCGGAAACTAGCCAGAATCCTACAGGTTATTTCTCAAAGATGAAAGAATGTCTGTTAACTAGTTGGAAATAGCGTCTGACATAAAGCAGCTATTAAGTCAGTCCGAAAACAGCTATTTGGGGCTGACAATGTAGTCCTGGGATCCATCTCTACCACAGGGACAAGTGAGGAGACACGTTCCATTCAGACCTCAGGAAAGCGAGAGGTTACGGAGGACCCTTTCCTGCTGCAGCTTTGTGCGTGTGTTTGTTTTTACAGTGATCATGGGTGCGGTACTAACACAGGGCCTCTTGCATGCTAGACAAGTGCTCTACCACCAGGCCATATCTGGAACCCAAGCCTTGACCCTAAAGCCTTTCTCTAGCATCTTGTCCCCAGCTATGTAGTGTATCCACAGTTCTCTTAAACTGAAGGGCCAGAGTCGGGGAGGGAGCGTGTGAACCTCCTTTCTGTAACTACAGAGAGAAAGGAAGGAGCCCAGGTTTCTTTCTTACCATGTGTCAGCTGGGACAAGAGAGCATAGTTATAAAGGACAACAGAGGGGGCTGGAGAGAGGGCTCCGAGGTTAAGAGCACTGGCTGCTCTTGCAGAGGACCCGGGTTCAAGTCCCAGCACCCACATCAAGCAACTCACATCGGCTTAAAACTCCAGTTTCAGGGGATTCCACATCCTCTGGCCTCCTCAGGTCCCTGCACATAAACTCACGAATACGCACCGACACATACACACAAAAAGTCTTTTTCAAAGTCGGTGACTTACACTCACTTTCATCGTAAAGAGAAAATGGGATTGGAGGAAAGAGACGTCCAAGTGTCTGGCCGTTGCCGTGTGTGGGTCTCCTTATGATGACGTCACTGTCCCAACATGATCCTGAGTGTCTTTTTCCTCATTCAGAATTCTGTTTTCTGTGGTCAGGTATGCTGAGCACAGCAAGGGCTAAGTCTGCCAGTTACTGTAACCATCAGGTGCCTGAAGGTATTTCACCTGCCCACATGATGTGCTGGCGAGGGCCTGGAGGGGGTGCCACAGCCCAAAATAGCCAAGTCTACAGGTGGCTGACAGTTAACACGCAGATGGTGATTGGTTAAGTCATTCCTTTGCTTTATGCGCTCAGTCCCTGCTAAAATTCAAACATCCCAAAGTGGCCCTGCCCTATGTTTAAAACCTCTTTCCTAGTGTGTAAATGCAGTCTTGAAGGCAAAAACACCCTGCTTCACAGGCAAGCCCACTGAGAGCCAGGTGCACAGTGGCCCTGAGCATCCAAGTTGCTGATGACATGTGACTAGTACCACAACACACACACACACACACACACACACACACACACGCACGCACATGCTCATAAATACACACTCACACACATACACAGACACGAACACACATAAACTCACACACTCATACACACATTCACATCCTCACATCTCGAAGCCCTGGGGTACCCATGAATCATGCCAGTTTTCCTATATGCATGGCAAATACCAATTGAAAAATACAGAAATGAAATAGAATAATGTCAAAATCTTGCTTTCGAGGGCTGGAGAGATGCTCAGCGGTTAGAAGCACAGGCTGTACTTGCAGAGGACCTGGGTTCCACTCCCAGCACCCACAAGGTGGCTAACAACCATTCCTATCCACAGTTCCAAGGAATCCAATGCCCTTTTCTGGCCTCCATGGGTAGTGCATGGCACTGGTGCACTTATATACATGCAGGCAATACACTCATACACATAAAATAAGTAAAAAATAAATACAATTTTTAAAATCTTTCCTTTGTTGCTAACAAAACAAGTGGAGGATGCAGTTCAGCGTGAGGGCAGGCAACTCGTACTACTAATGGAAGCAATCCATTCTGGATACATGCACTGTCTACAACCCAAGACAATTCTATGCTCAGTAGACAAAAGCAATCCCCCAGGGAAGGCTGAGCCCCCAACACAGGGAGGAGCAGACCTGGGAAGCAACACCTAGGAGGTGGTAAGTGCACACGGGCTACGCACCCACCCACAGAGAAAGACGGTCCAGGACAGAGCCTGGATCAGCGCACAATGGGTCCACATCAGATGCTCAGTGCTCCATCCACACTCAGCTCAGCTCTGGTAACACATTAGCCATGGGTTGTCATAGCCCTGACCAGCTTCGTGGCTTCCTCATCCCTGAAATTTTCCCACTATCTACTTGGAATAATGTCGGATTTCACTTCACTTTGAATCCTAAAATGGAATGGATTTTATTCATGATTTTATTTTACTTTTCATTATTTGTATGTATGTGAGTTGAACATGTGAATGCATGTTGCCCATGGAGGCCAGATGTGACAGATCTGCTGGAGCTGGAGTAACAGGCAATTGTGAACTACCTCACATGGGAGACGGGAACTGAAGTTGGGTCTTCTAAAAGAGCAGTACATGCCCTTAACTGCTGAGTCATCTCTCCAGCCCACAATGGGTTAAATTTATGTCCTAATATAGCCTCATAAGACTTCAAAATTCTCAAAAATGTAGCAAGGTTTTCCTATGACTAATTACAGCAGGGAACAAGGTAATAGAGAACATGTGGGGAAGTGGAGGGAGTTTGAGGTGGAGGGTGGATGGATTGTGTACATGTACGAAATTCTCAAGAATAAAGAAAAAATTAAAGCCTCCAAAATGTAACTGAGCATATGTCACTGATAATGGAGATACTCATTTTTTTAATTTTTTATATTTAAGTTCCAAGTTTTATGAGCCATTAGAGCTACAGCAAACTCTGGCAATAGTTAACTTCAACCTTTCCATTTCACAGGTCAACAGCCATTGCATAGGGAGGTGGAATGAGATTCTCTAGTCATTCCTGATTGGTGGCAGAGTTAGGATGTTAACACTGGGCATGAACTCTTCAGGCATCACACCTGGTTGGTGGCAGGGTTAGGGTTTTCACTCAGGGCTTGGGGCTCTTGGAGGCTCTTATCCACCTCCCTGTTCTCTATTGTACTATGAAGGACTCGGGCATATCAGCAACAGACTAAACTTGGCTTCCAAGCCTCACCTGACAGTACTGAAAGGCAATGGTGTATTTCCTAAGGACTTGGGAAATAACATTTAGCACCCAAAAAGAAATATACCTCACAGACAATAGATTGTTGATTTCAGACATTTTAAATTATCATCAATGAGAAAGTTGATTGTCAGGAATAGAATGTACCAGGAGCAAGCAGTTTGTCCACAGATAGTGAGATTCGTTCTGCTGCTTGACTTCGTGTCACTAAAGTCATCCTGACCTTACAGGTTATTTGAGGACTTAATTTTTGCATCCTTATTAAGACTGTATCTTCCATAATAACTATCATTTATGTAAGTGCCTGGAAAATCAAGATGACATATCTTCCTTGTAAAAACAAAAATGTCAAAATTATTAAGAAAAAAATTTAGAAACATAAAAGCCATGAATTTGACCATGTAGCAATTGAAATGGCCAATAAAAGCATACATTTTCCATAGAGAAGTAAAAAGTTAACAAGGTCTGACTTAATTATTGCCCTGATATGTCAATGATAAATCCTTCCCATGGAAGACAGGTCGGTCCACCTCCCTGCTTGGTATGCTAACCTCTGCCGCTGATTTTCAGGTTTTCAGATGCAAGATTCAATATCAGCAACATCTCACAGTCAGCACTTACTTGTAGAGTCCAACTTTTAAGGACCTAGTTAAGCAGGTCAACCATCACCCCTTTACAGAGATTAAAATGGATGATCTGAGCAGAAAGTATCCCTCTCTTAGATCTCAAGGTATAGAAACCATGTAATTCAGGAGCTATAAATACTGTTTTTCCTCATAACACAAAGAGGCCTTAAATGGAGATGAGGCTACCATGGAAGGGAATAGGGCCCAGCCATGGGAAGACAGATTCTTGGTAACATGTTTTACATGAGGCAATTTGACATGACATAATTTCCAACACTGAACATTACTTCATCTCTCAACTCTCACAAAAACATTTAGCTTTCATGAGTTACTTTGATGTTCTGAATTCTACTTTTCACACCCAAACTACTACTTTGAATATTTTCTTTTTCTCATGATAGTTTACGATACTCTGTCACTTCATGCATCTAAGCTTTTGATTCCGGATTACATTTTGCTTCTCTCAGTCTTGCCATGTCACTCAATAGACAGTTCATCACTTTCTGAGCATCTATGAGCACACACTTCACTCATGGGATTCCAGTCAGGTTCCTACCAAGAAATCCTATGTGAACTATTACAGAAGATAATCTATGTGAAACATGGAAACCTTTGTGAAAGAAATTTACAATTAAGAAAATATGGGAGGGAACTCATATGTGGTACTGTAAACATAGCCAAATATACATAGCTGGAGAGGTCATAGATCCTAGAGAAAACCTTATGCCTGTCACATCCCTAGACAAACGTGATTTCCTACTGTATGGTAGATATGTATCCTTATATCTACAGACAAGTAGACCTCTCACCACTCATCTAAGAAGCTTCTTTTTACAACAAATGGTGACTATGACAGAGTTCCACAACTGGTCACACACAGAGAATAAGTGTCTGTGAGATGCCCAGCCCTATGGGTCACATCTAAAATGGAACCTCTATGCCTAAGGCTCATGGAACAGAGTGGAACAGGTAGGGTAGAAAGAAAATTAATTCATCTCTCAACTCTCAAAACAGAAGCTTCCTCATGCAACAGAGGGCTATGAACACTGATGGTCACAAATGACCAAAGCGTAGAGAATAAGAGACTGCAGCTTGTGTGGCCCTGGATAGGACTTCTGTATTAAACCTCTGTAACCCAAGACTCAGAGACCATTGTGAAAGGGGAGCAGAAAGACTCTAACAGCAAGGATGGCAGACGGCCACAAGGAATCAGAGTTTTCCATGCAAACTTAAACCAGACAAACCCTAGCACAGAACTGGGGAAATAGGTAAGAAGTCCCAACCTTAGCTGATCAGTGCCACATGAGGGAGAGTTGGTCTTCTTTAAGGGAGTGATGCTAGATAGGCTGACCAGGCTCCAGTGGATGAATTCACACCGGGGGACATCTGGGGACACAAACTTGACTTGATAGACCTTAACATACATGAAAGAATGCATGATATTCAGTGGTTGGGGAGCTATGAGGGGTACAGATGGGAACGGAGTGTCAAGAAGATTAAGATGTATGAAATGCACAAAAATTATATATTGAAAATACCCATTAGTCATCTAACTGCTTAGATACGGACACAGGACATTT
Source organism: Nannospalax galili (assembly GCF_000622305.1). Classification (NCBI taxonomy): domain Eukaryota; kingdom Metazoa; phylum Chordata; class Mammalia; order Rodentia; family Spalacidae; genus Nannospalax; species Nannospalax galili. Next base: position 176,889 of record NW_008358024.1, on the reverse strand, counting down.
TGCATCCTTCCCTTACAGCTGAGAAGTATCTATTTTCCATGGTCTTACCTCCTCCTCTTTCGACCATTTTGTCTTCCCAACTGAAATGCCAATCTTTGCTCTTTTAAAAGCCTTTCCACTGTCCCCTGTAACAAGAGTGGAATCAGGACCTTGTTTCCAGTGTGTGATGGTGGGAGGTTGCTGCTGTTCTGCCTTGTGTTCCCCACCTCACTAAGGCAAGCTTCCCGAGTCCGCTGACTCTCTCCTGCCTTCCTATCATGGGCACCTCGGCACACAGCCTCTCGAGCCTCAGGGATGCAGTGGTGTAAAGCCTCGTAACAACCTCAGCTGAAGGAACCAACCTACCCCACTGGAAATCTTTCTTAGAGGTGAAACGTACCTTATACTAAAATCCCACCACTTAAATACTACTCAGCAGCTGTTAAGGTACCAGCACATATTTACATCATTCATTTGTAGAAAATGTTGCAAACTAGTATTTGAGATCCATTTAGATTTCAATACTTACCTTATTTACCTGAAGCTTAGACAGGGCATAAAGCAAAGATCTTAGAAAGGAAAAAAACAGTCCATGAAACTCCAGCACAGCTTCTAGGCAAGCTCAGAGGAGAGCTGAACAAAGACAGAAGCAGTTTTTATTTCTTCTCCAGCATGAGAATGATAGGAAAGCAAAACTGATACCAACCGGCCTCAAATTCAGAAAAAGTTCAAATAAGTGGAGAAAACACTGGGGCGCGGCCTGCGTGACAGCTTCCTAGCCGTCAGCAGGGACCTCGTGATGACAGAGTCTGGAGTGGAGGTGACACAGGGGACAGCAAAGGCTCCTTCCCCCGACCTTGTGATGCCTCTGCAGTGAACTGCTCCACATATGCTTCAGAGGACTTCCGGAGGGTGTTCCCGACTGTCCATTCTCACAGCTTCCCTGTGGATCTTTTCCTTCTTGGAAGACCTTTGTCTCAGTGTGGAGCCAGGATTGTGCTCGACTTAATCACGAGTGAAACATCTATGCTTGAGATTCATGAAATGCAGGGAACGGCCTGCTTTACATAGAAGAGGAGCAGAGTGACGTGGCTGAACGAGGGTGAGATACAAGTCACGGAAGGGCAGCAGCAATGTCAGCGTGGACAACCGAAGGGATCTCTCCCAGGGGAGGCATGTTCCTGGGCAGGAAGAGCTCATGCCGCACAAGCTCGGGGTCTGACACGGAAAGACTTCCTAGACTATCAAGGCAAGGCCACAGCCTGGAACTGCTACGAGTGCTGAGCCCGAGTCTCCTTCCAGGGATCCTCACACAGGCTCGTGGCCATGTCCACTCACGTGGTTCATGTTCAGCTCGTTTGACATGGAGCCAAGTGCACTAGGCCATACTGCAATCCTGAAAGTGCTATGTGTTCTTGCACACCTGCATATCATGAAGCTGAGACATACTGTACGTGCATTGCATAGCGTGTCCCTAAGCACACTGAGTATGTGTGGCTTTGGAGGCTCTCCTGGTCATGTTTCCATTACCTGGAATGGATCAAAATAAGCAGGTGTGGTGACACTATTTCCAGGGAGATGTGAACAAAGGCCTACTCACCCCAGATAGGGAACCAGGGACAGCCAAGGTACGGATGCCACCAAAGTCCAACCTGGTCAACCAATGAGCTCTACTGGCGTCCCTTATAGGAATGTGGGTGAGGGGTTCCTCACAGGAGTCTGGATGAGGAGTTCTCTACAGGAGCAGAAATGACTCAAAGACAGTTGCATCACCAAAAACCCATCATGGATGACAGCTCACTAAAGCTGGGAACACGGAGGGCACTGCACAGCCTGCAGGCAGCTCAACAGGGCAGAGAGTGTATTCCAAATGTCTGGATTGGGCTGAGCCTCCTCCAGGCAGCTGGGCAGGTCTCGGTGTCTTTCAAAATGCCTTATCGTTATATTTGTTTAGAGAAGGAGGGACCTGGTGCATCTTGTCAGTTTCAGAGACTTTCTGAAGCTACTGAGTTGTTTATTTCCTGAGATTAAAGAGATTTTTTGCAGGATGGAATGTTTCACCCCCCCCCTTTTAATAATCTACCTCTTATGGACTTTCCTCTAAGATGGAAGGTTTTATTGCTTAGGAAATAGTGAGACAAGAACAGCCTTCACCGAGAGCTTAAGAAGATCCATTAGACAGGTTTTTAAATGTGTGTTTAATTCAGTGTACAAGGTATTTATTCAAGACACCTCAGTGGCAGGCCGGATGCCAGCTACAAAGCATAGAGTGATGAACATGTAGGTAAGGTCACCTGGGCTCTGTCTGAGGGGGAGATGTTCACTATTAATCATAAAATAGATGCGTAATGGCTGCAAACTTGGAATCCATGGATATTCAATGCCCTGTGTGAACTGTTCTCATGGTTGCCTAAGACCCACACCATCCTCATGTTTCATGTCATCACTAGATGACTTGGAATACACAGTACAATGTGAACACTGTGTCAGCAGCCATCTCCTCTTGTCTAGGGAACACAGTCAAGCAAAAGTCCATTAAGACTCAACCATACACCTTTCATTTGAACACGTTGGATCCACAGTTGCATGATGGATCCATGGTTTCATAACCCAGGGACTGACGGGTTCTACTGCCCTGAGATGGGAACGGGAACCATACGTGTATGGTGGGGTGGCAGCCTCATCCATGAGAGCCGTGGGTCCTCCTTGGAGAAAGCACTCCTGGGGCACCACCTGCAGCATGTAGGAAATGACCCACATGAGCTTGGCAAGGAGAGGGGTCAAGAGCAGGACGGGGACAGTGGGCCTGGGTGTGGATGGGAGGTCGGTTGTGGACACTGGGCAAAGGGAAAGGTATCACCACTTTCTTATTTGACATTTCTTTAAGGACTAGGTGGACATCTCTCCAAAGTCTGGGACTTCAGAATGCCCCTTGGACTCTTGTGTTTTGTTCATAGAATTGATACCACTGCTTATGTTGGTACAAATCAGATGACCTGCCTGGGGTCAAGTACACTGCACAATTATATATCACGACACATGGGCTGTGTTAACAGAGCTCAAACTGTGAAACCATTGGCAACAGCATGTGAGCTCCCTGGGGTGTTTTCAACAAAGGAGGGAAAAGCCTTAGATCCAGGAATCCTGACATACTGGGCTCAGCCACCCACCCCAAGAAGACAATTAAATAGAGAAACAGTGATAAAAGGCAGATAAGAGAATAACTCAACAAAGTGACACCACGAGCATACATCAGGGGGTTCACTGAGCCCTCAAGTCTAGCCTCGAGGAACTAACAGGAGCTTGGGGTTTAAATATAGGAAGAATCTGGATATGGGGAAAAGAGGTATGTGTGATTAAGCAGTCTTAGTCAAAGTATGGTCTGGCTTATGATCTCAGTCCTATTTATGCAAGTTGTTCAAAGAAGTCTTTATCACTTGAGGAGACGGGCCAGATATAATGAGATGATTGATCTTGCTACGGGGCAACCTCCTCGTGGGCTGGTTAGTCTATGAAGCTTCACTGTTCTAGAATCCAAGATTGCTGAAAGTTTATGACCCTGACCTTAAGACACTTTAGGGCGTCTGGACTAAGATACTGTAAATCCAGCCGTAAGATACCTTCAGTCTCTCTTAACCGCTTCACCCAGAACGGGGAATGAGATAGCTTAGGGTCACTAGTTTTTGGACCAACAATCCTAGTTAAGAAGGAATCTGACCCAAAGTTAAGGAGTCAGAGGCCAAATGATGGTGGCAATCCAGGCTTCTGTCCTGCTTTAGTTAACCACCTTCCAGGTGCACCTGAGGCTCCGTGTTTTTCAATGAAGCAGTTTTTAAGGACCTGTTGTATTTGATGGGGCAGCTCTGGGGTCTGCTTGAGAAGACAACACTGGGCTTTACTGAACCCAGCATTTGAAAAGTATGTTTGATCCAAAAATGGCTCTTTTGTTTTTATTGAAAACCTATTTCCTTCTCATTCCATTTCAGAAACAACTATTGTAAAGGACGCTAACACTTAATGATTTCTTTCGGTTTCTCCTTCCTTCCTCCATCTCTGCTTCCATGACCTGCTGGTGTGTGCTCTTTAAGAAGCAGCGATGAGGGCTGAGGCCTTAGCAGGGCCAGGGGAGGACTGAGCTCAGGGCCAGGGGAGGACTGAGCTTCCCATGCAGCCCGGGCTTTGCACATGGTACTCATCCAACTTCATCACAGAGCTTTAAAGGAGGATTTTAAACACATTCCTTTCACAGATGTAAGAACATGAACAGATGCAGCACTGTGTCCCAGTCACAGGTTGATTCCCAACCAGATCTGACAGAGACACCCACTCAGTCCTTCATGATTACTTAATGAATGCCATGGAGCAGGAAGTTTGGAAAAGTCTGTGTGTTTCTGGTTTGGCTGCCAGCGCCTCTGAAATCACTTCATCGAACTTCTTAGGAAATGATTTTATTATTTTCAGTTCATTTAAATTGCATTCCATATTGCTTTAGGGGCCAACATGACCAGCATTTGTACCCTCTTATTTTAAACCAACACTTAGAGAGTCATCTATTGTTCCCAAACATAGGAAAACTTTTAGCCTCTTCCCCAATGTTCTCTTTATAACAAATTTCACAAATGACTTTAAAAGAATTTTTACAGAGAATCAAGGCATAACATGCTGTCAGAAAAGCATGAATTAATGAGTTCAGCGAGATATTTAATAAGCAGCAATTCTATCGACACTGCACATAAAATAGTAAAAAAACTGAAAATTTTATTTCTAGCAACTAGAAATAAAATAATGATAGACCGCAGTAGTCACTTTCTGCTGCTGGGACCGCAGACCTTGACAGGATCAATTTGAGGAAGGATTTAATTTGAATCCAAGTTTTAGCCTTCTACAGTCAGGAAGAATATTGTTTTGCTTTTAACAGTTTTACTTTTATTAATGCGCATACGTGTCTGCCCTCATACCTGAACCTGAACATCGGAGGCAAACACTGTACCTACACAGACACATATGTACACCCTGATGCACAACTTTGCACAACTGTGACAACTTGTTACCTAAGTTTTACCTTTCTACAGGAAATGGTCAGTTATTTGATAAACTCTAAAACATTACTAGGGATCCACTGTATGAGTTTGCTTACTAAACAACTTGTGCAAGAACCAACTACATAAAAAAGGATCCTTTAAATTTGTCCACAAATCCACTTAACAGATTGGAAATTCATTTAAAATCTGCAGCAAGAGGAAGTAGAAACCCCTAATCCTAACGCATAGTAATTATGAAAAGAGGTATCTATGCATTTGCTCACAGAAGGTATAATAATAAAATGGATAGTTTTTAATAAAATTAAAGACCTAGCTGATAGCCTGCTTTGTTTTGTGAACACCACAATTACGATGAAGTTAAACCTAAATTCACTATTCAAACTGACAAAAAGTTTCAAGACACAATTTATCTTACTATAAATATTCTAACCATTAAGTGAAACATGATCTTGAAAGATTAAAACTGCCTTGGGCTGTGGTTGCGGCATCAACACAATTCTCAAACGCGATTTCAAGGATGCTTCCAGGGTACGTTAGCCTTCATAATCAAAACCTTCACAGCTCCACCAAAACTTCATCTGTCTTCTCGATTTTCCCCATTTGTTTATATAAGTCTGGAATTGGTTCTGTGGCTGGAGACAGGTCTGGACTCTCTCTCTGTTGTCCTTTGTCCAATCACTGCTCTTTGCCCTCTCAAGACATCGTTCAGTACAGATTTATTATATCCAGAACACCGAACAAAAACCCCCCATTTCCCATCCGTGGCCATGCTCCATCCCTGGAGGCTGTGGTTTCTTGGAAACTCACCAATCAAAAATTTGAGATGATTGGGCTGGAGAGGTGGCTCAGCAGTTAAGAACACTGACTGTTCTTGCAGAAGACCCAGGCTTGAATCCCAGCACCCACATGGCAGCTAACAACTGTCCCTAACTCCAGTTCTAGGGGATCCAACAGCCTCTTCTGTCCTCCGCGGGCATTGCAGCACATGGGTGCACTTACATGCAGGCAATACGCGTAAAACAAAAATAATAAAAATATTTTTAAAAATTTGAGATGATCAAACTTGTAGATACTGTACAGCAGGCTGCATGGGGCGTGGATTACTTAAACACCAAGTCAATCATCCACAGAGACCTCAGGAGTAATGACGTATTTCTTCATTAAGACCTCATGGTAAAAATAGGTGATTTCGGTCTAGCCACAGTGAAATCTCAATGGAGTGGGTCCCATCAGTGTGAACAGTTGTCTGGATCCATTTTGTGATTGCCACCAAAAGTAATCAGAAAGCAAGATAAAAACCCATACATCTTTCAATCAGATCAGATGTGTATGCATTTGGGACTCTTCTATATGGACTGATGACTGGCCAGCTACCTTATTCAAACAGCAACAGAACATATTATTTTTATGGTGGGACAAGGATAACTATCTCCAGATCTCAGTAACGTGCCAAGTAACTGCCTGAGAGCCATGAAGAGATAAATGGCAGAGTGCCTCGAGAAGAGAGATGCACTCGTGGTGACTCTTGCCCCAAATTCTCGCCTCTATTGAGCTTCTGGGTCTGCTGATTGACAAAAATTAACCACACTCCATCAGAACCCTCCTTGAATCGGGCTGGTTTCCAAATGGAAAATTCTAGTCTGTATGAAACACTGGGCCAAGCAGGGCAAGATGGAAAACTCCCAGTCCTGGAGCAGCCTACTCCGCCACGGCAGCATTTACTCTTATTTCTTTTTTTTTAAATTTATTTAATAACCACATGATTAGAAGACGCATCCTTTACACCTTTAACATATTCAATAACAATTTCCAGAGCAAGGATACATCTCTTTCAAAATTGGCTATAAATTTTTAGGTTCGCAGTTGAATTAATACAGTTATACAATATTGAACTCAGTATAAACCCTGTAAGACATAAAATTGAATGAGTTTTTACCCTTTAAAGAAGATTTCCATTTCATTTTAAAATATGGTATTTCCTACAGAAAAACTCATTTTTAATGCTACCAACACTTAGATGTTCGCACATGTGTGCACATTCTCTATGTATCTGATTATTACCAGTCACAGTCAGTTATACTCGGATCCTTAGTACCTGAGTATGGATATAAAGTCATCAGGTAGATTTCAGTGGTAATGTTTATCACCTCTACTAATTAACATGAAGTAAATTTTTGTGTTTCCTCCTCAAATATAACTCATTTTATTTGTTGAGTTTTTGTGTATATATCATACAGAACATCCCACACAATCTTATTCATCTATACACCCACTTCCTAAATGGCACCCTCCCATAGCCTCTCGCTTCCCACACACTGGAGCCCATATACTCTGTCATCCCTGTTACTGTCCACTGTGTTGTCAGTGCCCCCAGCTGTTCCCCAGGGCTTGTCCATCCATTGAATCTAGGCAGCCCCTGTAGAGATCCTTGTTTTAGTAAGATCAGCTGTTCCTTCTCTAGCAGCAATCAGTTGTCAATACTACTCTTATTTCTTAAGCCTTGTGTTTGTACAATTTGCTGACATCAAAACACGGTTCTGCTCCTCAAATCTTTTTCTAAAGATACACAATTCTCAGTGCATAAAGCTCACGTGGAACAAAATGGAATTTTCCATTCAACAAGAGAGGGAAAAGTGTTTCAGGGCCCAGAAAACCCCCCTTCCATTCTTTCTTCTTCCACACAAACACCACTGTATACAAGTCTGTCCACTCTCAGGAAGAAAGAGGACAGACCCTAAATTCTGACCTTTGGATGAAAAGGAATTGCTGCTACTGCTTGGGAAATTTGCTATGGAAAATTTGCCCACCAACTTGCTCTCCTAACCACCAGATCAGTTTGTGTCTAGTCATCTAATCCGGCAGAGAATAAATGTCTGCAAGATGTTCTACCCTAAGTGACACATCTTCAATGCAACCTCTACATGTAGGATGAACACATCCCTTAACTCTCACCAGAGAAGTTTCCTTATGTAACAGACGGTGACTACCACACAACCCAAAACTGCCCAATGTGCAGAGAGCAAGAGGCCACACAGTGCTCATCCCTGAACAGGGTACATTTCAAACCTCTGCCTCCCAACGCCCAGGGACCATTGCAGAAGAGGAGGCAGAACAACTGTTAAGAGCCAGAGGGGGTGGATGACCACAAGGAAAGACTATTCTAGGCAGCTGGTCATTTACTCAAATCAACTCACAGCAATGATGACAGTCTGGATTATTCCTACGGAAGCTCAAAGCAGACAAAAATCCCAGTATACTCATGGGCAAATGTGTAAGAAGTCCCACCCCACCAAGGAACTTTTGGCAATTGATGGCTTCTGGAAGGGGGCACACGGAATGAACCCACATTGAAGGACACTGGGGACCACAAGTCATATACTATAGGCA
>NW_008358024.1:144255-168405 GCF_000622305.1 Nannospalax galili | reverse complement strand
AGAGAGAGAGAGAGAGAGAGAGAGAGAGTTCATTAAGCTTGGTGCCATTGTAATAACACACTTGGAAACCAGCCACAGCTGTACATCCAAAACTGTATCTGCCTCCCACTTGCACATGGATGCAGATGTTCACTAGTGCCTGTAACCAATGGCCTATGGATATACATGAGCTTGTACCTGTTTGTTAGGGAAACACTAGAATGAATACATCAGTCATTTTTCATTACTGTGATAAATGCCTCACAGAAACAACTGAAAGTGTGGCTCCATCTCTTTTGGATCATGGTAGAAGAGGTTTTAGTCTGTGGTCATTGGATTTGTCCTAGTAAGGTAGTATACCATGGAATAAATACGTGGCAGATAAAAAGCTGTCTACCTCATGGCAACCAGGAATAATAGGAGAGAGGGAGAGAGAGAGAGAGAGAGAGAGAGAGAGAGAGAGAGAGAGAGAACTAATTTGACAGAAAAAGATATAACTTTATCCATTTTCAGAGCATGTCCTCATGACTTATGTCTTCAAACCAGACTCTACCTCTGCATTTCTGCCTCCTAGGAATACCACTAAACCATGAATATTTGTGGATGATCCACTGATGACTTTAGCAAACTTGTCATCTGATCACCTTTTAGTAGTGCATAGGCTGACCTCCAAACCCTTAACCCAGAAGCCCTTAGGGAAAGCTCAGACTCAAGCCACAATAGGAAGCATCCTTACCAGCTGTGCACACTCACACAGTAAAAGCCAGCAAGTGAAATGAGCTCTTTATTAGATTTTTTTTATAGCTTTAGGTTACACTTTAAAGTGATGGAGAATACACATATCCACATTTGAAATTCAAGTCTACCGCTCTGAAGCTTTGCCTTGTAAGTAAAAAAAAAGGTGAAAAGCTCATTTACCCAATTCAGAAAAATGTCGTTGATACCACTGATGAAAGGCTAATGTTGAGTAATTAGCTAACAGGTTTCATATTCAAGTTCCTCCTGATGAAGGCACTGCATCCTAGACATCGGTGCAAAGGGCAAAAGCAAAGTTCAGATCACTGTGTGCACCCATGACTGCCCCAGGCCTTATTCATGAAGGCCAGGCAGCCGTGAGGTGGTAAACAGGAATCAATTTGCATTCATGTGACAGAATGCTACTCAACAATAAATCGAGTGAACTCTTTATAAACATCGCAGAAGAAAGTATCAAAATTATTCTGCTATATGAAGAGATCAGGTGAAATAAAAGTCAACTACGTGGGGCTGAAGAGACGGCTCAGTGGTTAAGAACACTGGCTGTTCTTGCAGAAGACCCAGGTTCGAATCCCAGCACCCACATGGCAGCTAATAACTGTCCGTAACTCCAGTTCCAGGGGATCCAACAGCCTCTTCTGTCCTCCATGGGCATTGCACAACACGGGTGCACTTACCTACACGCAGGCAATACATGCATACACATAAAATAAAATATATTTTTTTAAAGTCAACTGTGTTAAGACTCTAGAAGAAGCAAAGGATGGTGCGTGGAGATGGCAGTTTTCTGAGGATGTGGGGACGGGAAGGCAGGAAGGGGGATTCAGAAGGCTCCAAAGAGAAGAAGAGACTGTAGAGTATAGGATGGGCCTCCTATATGGAACCTCATTTACCCATGGCTCAGGGCCATTGTAGAAGAGGAGGTGGAAAGATTGTAACAGCCAGGGCTTGTTCATGAACAGAAGGAGGTGGAGGCTTCCAGGTCACTAGAGGCTTGCTCATGTGAGCCTGCGGCAGCGGTGACTTCAAACATAGAACCCATGTCAGCTCAATTAAACAAGAGGCCAAAAGGGAGGTGAAAATTAGGTGGCAGGCCAGCACTAGATTGAGAACTATTTGAGACTGATTGCTGCTGTGTGAAGGAGAGTATGACCTACATATGACCACTGGATGGGCTGACTAGACTCCAGTGGATGCATTTACACTGAAGGACACTTGGGTATAAATGGCTGAATGAATAGGCATTCAGCATGTATGGCAGAGTGCATAGGGTTCCGTGGGGGATGGGGGAGGCATGAATCGGGGAGGGGGGATCTGGATTTGAGTGGGAAATGTTGTATGAAACTTTAAAAGCTCAATAAAAATAAAAAATTTAAAAATAACAAAAGAAGGCTCCAAAGCAGCCGCAGAGGTGATGGGATTGTTTGTGGCTGTGATTTCAGTGCTGTTTTCATATGTGCAGACATGTATCACAATTCATAAAACTGTATACTAGATGTATAAGTTGATACTTTAGTCAGTTTTCTTATTGTTATGATAAAATATGTAACAAAAGCAACTTATGGAAGGGTTTATTGTGACTCACAGTGAGAAGACACAGTCCATCATGACAGGGAGGTGTCGAAGCAGGAACACTAGGCTTCTGCTCACATTACACTCACAGACGTGAAGAACAGAGATGTGAATGGTACTGTCCAGCTCACTGTCTCCTTTATGCAATCCAGGTCCTCAGCCCATGGGGGTGTTTCCCACATTCAGGGTAGGTCTTCGCTCCTCAGTTACTCTGGAAACATCCAGAAAGACACACCTTTGGGATCCCAAGTGCACTCAAGTTAGCAATAGCTGCTGTCACATCTGATCGGGGCACTGGGATATGTAGATCGTTAAGGCATGTTGGTTATACTTCAATACAATGCAGAAAGTATTGCACATGAAAATCTGAATTTACTCCTAATTTTAGAAAGCTGGAAGGTTTAACAGATGTGTTTTCACTACACCACCTCTGCCCTCTGCTCATAAGCAATGAAGGCCATGGCTACCTCCACCCAAATCCCAGCAAAGCCATATTAAAGCATCATGCCTCTAGACAGTGGGATCTGTCTCCTTCTGCCCTTTCTTCCTGTGCAACAGGAGATAAAGCCTCACCAGAGGAGGCAAAACCTTTGGATTATTTACTCTGCCAATACCACTGGATATAGGAAAAATACTGGTGTGGAGGTCCTGAGAATTCTTGCAAAACCTTCATTACTTCAAAGCCATATTTGTGGGAATACCTATAGGCAAATCTGTCAAGTAGGCACCGTTGCTCTGTGTCTTGCTCTGGAACAGGCGGCCCTGTGCACATCATAGTGTTTCTATACAGAAAGGCGAGCCACCTGAGCCTCGAGTTCTGCTTCAGAGTCCTCTCTTCAGGGACTGGCAAGAATGAGCAGAACGTGCCTGAGAACACTGCAGAGACCAGGTCGCGCACTGAGCACTGTCATCAGGTAGAGCCAGCATGGCGACGGCAGGGAGCCATAAACAACCAAACGCCATGACACAGCTGCCATAGCTCACTGCCTACCACTCAGAGGAGTCCTTGTAAGTGGGTAATTGCATACATGGTCTAATACGGTCTATCATAAAGGCAGCTGTCCACATTTGTTGGATAAGAGCAGAACACAGCCGAAGGCCTTAGTGTGAATTTTCTGATGTCCAGTAGTCAGGATTGTAAGTGACGAATTCTCCACATTTGCCATCCCAAGGATTTTTATTCAGAATAAAATCTCTGGTGCTGAAAGCATGTGGGTTGGGGGCAGTACATACTCCCTGCACGTGTGACACCTTTGTACAGTGGAGGCCACCATATCCTGGTGCCCCCCCATATCCTGATGTCCCATGCAGCTCTGCTCTGCTGTGACTAACCTGAGCAGGAGAAAGCCTGCTCAACACTGAGCCAGCCATCTTCTGCCCACACAGTCAAATCCTCCCATCACTTCATACAAAGGGCCCTGCCTCTCTCCCTGCTGACCGCTTTCCCCTCCCCCTGCCCATCTGTGGTTGGCAGAGGTTCCCTGACCCAGATTCCTCCATGGATGCTCCCTATGGGCATGGTTTCTGTCTGGTGTAAAGCACTTCACAAAGGAGATTATTTCCTGGCCAAACACTTAGGTACAGATGCCTTTATGCAGAGTATGAGCTAGGTAGTGTCTCAGTGCCCCACAGGAGGGAAGGCCCAGGGCCAGGGAAGTGAACCCTCGGGTCAGGCTCCAGGGATTCCCACTTGTCATGGTAGGAGCCCTGTCTGCTCTGTGCAGCCCGAGAGCGCTCCTGGTTTCCATCTGAGTAGATACAGGACCTGGGCTAGGCAAGTTTGAGATGGGTACTTCAGGAGAGACAATTCACCACCCTGCAGTGTAGCCAGGTCTGCTTGGGTTTGGGAAGGGAATCCCCGTGAGACCTGGATCCCACAGGTCCAGCAATACCTCTTGGTACAGAGTGTTCTGGGTTAGAGCCTCTGTCATCACCCCCTGCACCATGACCCACCTTCAAGGGGAATGCTGAATGGGAGGCAGCAATTGAGACATGCTTGGATGGGCTCAGCAGGACCTTCCAGGCTATTGCCTCGGGGTTTTGTTCTCCAGCATCTTACCGTACTCCAGCCCTCCTGTTCTCCTGCCTTGGAGCAGAGTTTTCCCAGAGCAACACAGACAGGTAACAACACCTCCTAGTAGGTGAACAACTCCCCCCAAAATGGATGCCCCAGTGATGGAACCAAAAGTCGCTTCCCACCTGGGGAGCTGCAGGAACTCTTCCTGTGGTGTTCTTGTTATTTTAAAGATTTTTCTTGTTTGCTACAATTTCATGATCGCACACGCTATTACTTGTGTTTTAAAGAACCACCCATTTAAACTATGCCAGCTTTCATCTCAAAGACTGTTCATTTGATCTGTATCCATGTAACTCGTCTCATCAGAACCACGATTTCAATCATAAACCATATATTCACCTAAATTAATCTATACTCATCAGGACATTTTCCAAGGCATTTCCGTGGTTTTGTTTCCCAAACCCTTACTCTCTACGTCCCATACACCACATTTTTTTTCTTTTCATAGGCATATAAAGAAGGGAAATGTCTGATACAGTTATTTGCTCAAAATTAATCAATAGTTTATTTTCCTTTTATTTTTCCACTTCACATGTGTTATGTGCACTTGTGTATGCATGTTTGCATGTACGTGATCATACATGGTTCTGGGGATCCCAACTCCCATGTTTTCCGCACTGGCAGGCAAGCATTTTAACCACTGAGCCATTTCCCCAGCCCGGAGTCAATAATTCATTAAAAATAAGACTTATTTTATGTAACTAAGTTGCCAAAGTCAACTAATTTCCTTGAAGCAGGAGGTGATATTTACACTTTCTTAAGTAGTTTTCATTCAACAATACACATCACACACATGCTTTCATTCCTGAAGGGCTTACCAGTATCCTCATCACCACTCGCCTACTGCAAGGATCCCATGCATCATCAGCAGTGACCCAGTGGCGATGCCCTCCCCCACTGTATGGGCAGGTAGAGGATCAGAACTCCCAGGGGGCAGAGCCAACTTGATTTTCAAACCAGATCCTTAGGCAGTTTCCTAAGTGATGCCCCCATTCCACCATTCCATTCAAAAATAAGCACAACACTAGGGTCTTATCTACTAGCTCTGCGAGATACCCAAGAGGTTTGGCAATAGCCTGTGTTATCTGGGGAGTCTCCTGGACCACCTTCACCAACCACTCAAAGGGAAGTCACCTCTGTCTGGCATTTTGTTCCTTGCCAAGCAGCTCCCAGGTCTACATAGACATATATCTCTTTTCACCTTTCCAGATACATGAAAATATAAAAGCCATTCAGTTCAGTACTGAAGTTGATCAGGGTATAGTTGTAAGTTGACAGATTGAGTATACACATTATAACATGGTATAATCTGTATCCAACAAAATGTATAAAATACACGCCTGTGAAAGTCAGGACTGGACGTCTCTGAGGGCCAGGAATCTGAGGAGTCTTAGTTTTATCAGTTTTCCTAGTATATTTATTAATTATTAATAATGCTATTTAACAAGTGTCCTAATTTGAAATGAGCTGAACAGCCCTCTGATTCATTGTAGGAAGATAATTGCCTTTAACTTCACACAGTTCATCCTTCAATTCCTACCTTTCCCTCTGTAAATAGGTAACATTAAAGAACTGCACTGGACTTCAGTTTGTTGATTTTAAGATTGGATGCCAGTATCTGCCTCGTGCCACTGCTCTGAGTGATGAATGGGGTGCTAAGGAAAGTTAAAGTTCTAATATAATCTCTGATACACTAATAATGACCCAGTTCCAGAGGGTGGAGTCCATCATGGTAGCAAAGGGCAGAGAAGGAAACAGAAAAATAACCCAGAGCTCAGCTTTCTCCTTCTCATGTATTGCTCTGTCTGGATCTGCAGCTCATGGGATGGTGCCACCAGCATTCCAGGTGGGTTTCCCCCATCAGCTGAAAGTTCTAATATAATCTCTGATACACTAATAATGACCCAGTTCCAGAGGGTGGAGTCCATCATGGTAGCAAAGGGCAGAGAAGGAAACAGAAAAATAACCCAGAGCTCAGCTTTCTCCTTCTCATGTATTGCTCTATCTGGATCTGCAGCTCATGGGATGGTGCCACCAGCATTCCAGGTGGGTTTTCCCCATCAGCTGGTCATCCTTGTGCAGGCTTTCACAGGTACAAACAGAGCTGTGCCTCACCCAACTCCTAGGTGATTCTGAATCCAGTCAATTTTATTGTAAATCCATTACACTTTTCTACAAAACCTGGTAGATATTCAAAGCAAGCACTAGTAAATGTGAGCAGTACTCAGATTTCTCCAAAACAGACCTTCCATGTTATTAGCGGTAAATTATATACAAGAAGGAGAAGAGGAGGAGGAAGAGGAGGAGAGGAAGGGAGGGAAGGAGGGAGGGAGATGATAAACAGGAGAAACAAAGGAGGAGGAGGGGGAGGGGAGGGGGGGGAAGGAGATGGGGAAGAGATGATGGAGGAGATGATGGTGATGGCAGTGGCTCTACTATAGGCCTATGTCCAGCTCTGCCTCAGGAGCTAGGTGAATGTTTCTACCCCCATGAGGAGGGCAGCAGCTGTATCTTATTTTGGCTTAACCTTCTTTGTACCATTGCGATTATTCAATTTGTTTTTAAACAAACTCTGATAATTGAGAGAAATATAATGTGTACAGATGAAAAAGAATATTCTCCACACTATGTCTGTTCACTATCTCAGGCACCAACTCTGTTGCTGTTCACAGCATCCCCTGTGCATCCCCAGACTTAACCTCTCTTACTTCCATGTGATTGAGTATTGCTAGAAAGAAAATATTTATAAAGTCTCAGAGCATTGCTCTCTATGAATCCAGATATGATTAGGGGCTGAGTTTCATGCTTCCTTAGTATTTTATGCATCTCAACACATCACTTATGTTGTATCTAAATTTTTCATTCATTTTCTATCACACTCTAAGTTCCTCCAAGCCCCAACACTGGGATTGACTAATTTTTTTTATCCCCATCGACAAACACTTTTCCAGTCCATTATACCTATGAGACAAAGGCGATGGATATGAAGAAATGTGTGCATCATTGCTTAGCAAAACTGCAAAGTGAGCCCCAAGACTTGTGAGAACAAGAATATGCACACGAGGCATCCATACAGGCTCAGTAAGGGATCAGCGCATCTCCGCAGGTTGCTAGACCTTATATGCAAACAGAATTATCAACCTCTTGAAGGTCATATTTCTTGGTAAAATTATACACTATGCTCTGTTGAGCCTGAGACACTGATTCTAAAATTAACTTTTTGGCTGACTCAACTCTTGTCAGTGGGAAGTTAAGAAGGATGGACTCTGGCACCAATCCCTTTTAATGCTAATTATCAGACCCATGCCAGATTAAATTCACAACGGAGTGGCCAGGTCAGGCAGTCTACTTAAACTTTAATAGAAGTTAATTATTCATTGATCAAACTCATTTATACCTAATTAAAGTTTTCCTGAATTAGAAAATACAAGCTAATATGGGTTCTGTCCCTCTCCCTGTGGGGGGAACTGGTATGGAGAAAAATGGGGCAGTTATAACATCTGTGCTACGTAAACATAAACGATGGTACTATCCATTTGAGGCAACATAATTCTCTTAAAGGACTCCACTATGGGAATGTGGTTTCCATGACATTTCCAAATTTTAGTAATTTTTTTTTGTAGCCAGGAGAATATAGTTTGAGAATAGACCGAAAGTGTTTACTCGTGCTGAAGTGAAATCCCAGGGATGAAGTTTATGAAAGCAAAAATTACAGTTTTATGAAGCACAATCATTTATGCTTCATCATAAATATTTATAGCAAAGAAATTTCAAACCTGAGGCTTGGCATAGCGCTGCCATTTTATAATCCCTTTTTATTCCATTCTCTCTGAAAGTCAACAAAATGGCAGGTTGTCTACGAAACAGTAGACTCGCTGCCTTTCCCTATGGAAACAGCATATGTTTATCCTAAAAAAAATCCTGTGCATTTCCCTGTTAACAGCGTTACAAGATGCTGTGTGAAATATGCTGTTTCCTTTGTGAGTGTTTTCTAATGCTTAACATATTTCAAAGCTGTAAATTTTTTTGCTTTGGGGATAAATTTTCTCTTCCAAAAGCATTTACTTGAATCTCTTTTTGTCCTGTGATACCAAAGCTAACATTTCTGATCCTCACCATGCACCCTCACTTAAGACAGCGCTCTGAAAATGCCCACTGCTGCAGACGACCTGGTATAAAGAAATGTCATATGGGCAATGCATTTCTAAGGTTAAATGTTAGATCAGTCTTTAAAAAAAATTCTATCAATTGTTTTACTATAAAGTTCTTTCTGTGTAACCCTGGCTGACATACAATTTCCTACCCTGACCAGGCTGGCCTCTAACTTGAACAAGCTAGCTGCACACTTACAGCAGTATTCTTGCCACTGCAGCCTGAATGCTGAAATTACAGGTGTGCACCATCACACAGGCTATTATTTTCATTCACGGAAATTGTCACTGCTCTGTTATCTGAGTTGAAACCTCAAGTCACTGTCACATGGAGCACACGTAAATGTTCCCGCTGCCTAGATATATAAAGGTGGGTACGTTATACAAGCATAGTTAATTTTTTCTATGATCAACAAACTATAATCTCCTTAAATTTTGGTTGGAAGAGGCTATGAGCATAGTAAGACCTTCTGACATTTACCTGCTGCTACTATGGGTGGTTCCCACAAGTTTTTAGAACTAAATTGTTTTATCCTTGTATGTTTCTCTGTCCATGAAACTATAAGTAAGAAATGTGGTCCTTTTAGAAAAAGCTATATGGAAACCTATCAGTATACAAAGTTCTTAATGTATATACATATACATTATGAAGAGATTAAAAGGTGTTACCTTATAACAAGGGGACATTGCTTCTACCAGACAACATAAGCTAGCAAAAGAAAAGCTTTTTTTTATATATATATGAGAGAGTACATTAAAGTTGGCTTAAGGTAATGGGGGAAATGCAGATAGGGTAAGAGATCTAAATGCAACCAAACTACATTGTATGAGAATCACAAAAATTCAGTAAAAACTAAATTTAAAAAAAAATCAAATACTGTTGATATAAAATCCCAATGCCACAAATGGATTCCCCCCTTTGAAGCTGTTGACCACGGGTTTTGTAGGCCCTCAAATCATACTGTACATTGCCCTGCTCTTGATTACCCACCAGAAATTGATGATAAGACCCTGTTGTTGGCAAAGTTCTACACATGAGCTACAGAACAAACAAGGAGAAATCAAGCTGGTGCTGACTTCAAGGTTTCATCTCCACTGACTAACTTTCATAGTGCTGGAAGGTGTTTGCATGCTATCATAAGAAACAAAAATTGGTCATCAATCTTACCCAGCTATGAATCCCGCAAGCAACAACAGCAACTGCCCTAGTAAGATACGCCCACTGCTGCTTTAGCAGCATGAGTATTATGGGAGCAACCAACTACTTTCTGATTGGATTTAAGGTCTGCTTCATAAGATGGCACCCATACTGGACACTGATAGCAAGCCTAGGAACTAGAGGCTAAGCAGGTCACGGAACACAGGGGACGGCTTAGTACTCTTATTCTGCTAAATAGGCATAGTATTAAAGTGACTCCAGATGACTTGTACCCATAGATAATGCATCTCTGAGCTCTCAATAGAGAAGCTTCCTTATATAGCAGATGGTAATTAATGCAGAAACCCACAATTGCCCAATGTGCAGAGAAGATGCTGCAGAGTGCTAAACGGCTGTCTTTCAGGACTCAGGGAACACGGCTGAAGGAGCAGAAACACTGGAAGATCCATGAGTGTCGGTTGATTGTGAGGAAACAGATTTTTCCAGACAGCTGGAAACTTAGTCATATGAATTCACAACAATGGTGACAGCATGCACAAGTCCCCCAGTAAGATCAAGCCAGCAAAAGTCACAGCATAGACATGGGGAAGTGGGTAAGAAGCCCCAACCCCACCCGAGGAACTACTGGCAACCCATGGTTGCTGGAAAGGAATGTTCAGTCTTGTTTAAAGGTGAGACTTGGGGGCTAGAGAGATGGCTCAGCAGTTAAGAGCACTGGCTGCTCTTGCAGAGGACCCAGGCTCTATTCCCTGTACCCACATGGTGGCTAACAACCATTTGTAACTCCAGTTCTAGGGGATCTGATGCTCTCTTTTGACCTCCTCAGGCATTTCACACAAGTGCACTTACATCCATAGAGGCAAAACACTCATACACATAAAACACTCATTCACAAAAATTCAACACTTATACACATAAAATATCTTGCAGAGGACCCAGGCTCTATTCCCTGTACCCACATGGTGGCTAACAACCATTTGTAACTCCAGTTCTAGGGGATCTGATGCTCTCTTTTGACCTCCTCAGGCATTTCACACAAGTGCACTTACATCCATAGAGGCAAAACACTCATACACATAAAACACTCATTCACAAAAATTCAACACTTATACACATAAAATAAAAATAATAAATAAAATATTAAAATAATAAAAATATAAAATAAAACTGAGACTCTTGATAGGTTAACCAGGCTCCAGTAGACAGATCCACATAAAAGGGCATTTGGGGTCATGAATTTGACTCTCTCATATACATATACATATATATATATGTGTGTGTGTGTGTATAATGCATACACATATATGCATATGTAATAAAGTATATGAAAATGGATGAAGAGAAGCAAAGGGCTACAGATAGGCATTGGAAATCCAAATACCATCAAAAATATATTGTATGACATTCACAAAAGTTCAATTAAAAAAGAAATGTGGTTCATTTTTCATTGTATCAAAAACTAAGAAAAACTTATTAGAGAAATTAATCGATGATTGTTGAGTAAGTAATATGACAAATGGATAGATGGAATGACAGATAAGTGGTGAAATGAGTGGACAGATGGGTGAAAATAAGTGAATGTGTTTATGGATGGATTGAATGAGTGGGTGTATGCAAAGGTGAATAGATGGGTTAGTAGACAGATAGATGAATGGATAAATCAATTGACAAATAGGTAGGTGGGTGAAGTAAATAGATAAATGAATGGATGGATGTGTAGGTAGATGAATGTACATATGAATGGATGTGTGGGTAATTGGATGATGGATGGATGGATGGATGGATGGAATGGATAGGTGGGTGGATGAATGAACAGGTAGATGAGTGGATGGATGGACAGATGGATGGGTGGACAGATGGACGGATGGATAAATGGATGATGGATGGATGATGGATGGATGGATGGATAGATGATGGATAGGTGGGTAGATGAATGAGCAGGTGGGTGAGTGGATGAATGAGTGCATATATGGATTGATGGATGGATGGATGGATGGATGGATGGATGGATAGATGGATGGAATGGATAGGTAGGTGGATGAATGAACAGGTAGATGAGTGGATGGATGGACAGATGCATGGGTGGACAGATGGACAGATGGATAAATGGATGATGGATGGATGATGGATGGATGGATGGATAGATGGATGGATAGGTGGGTGGATGAATGAGCAGGTGGGTGAGTGGATGAATGAGTGCATATATGGATGGATGGATGGATGGATGGATGGATGGATGGATGGATGGTGAATGGATGAATGGAATGAATAGGTAGGTGGATGAACAGGTGGATGAATGGATGAATGGACATATGGATGGATGGATAAATGGATGAATGGATGATTGGAATGGGATGGAATAGAATTGAAGGGAAGGGAATGGATGGATGAATGAGTGGCTAGATGTATGGACAGATCCATGCATGAAGTTCCCACAGAATGCTGCATAATGAAGTCAGCATGTTGGTTGACAGAGACATTTAACCATCCAACCCCATTCTATTTTTAAAGACAAATCATGCAGGCTTAAAATAAACTTTTGACAGTGAAGACTTTATGTGCTAAGTCAAAGATTGTAGGGAAACTTAAGAATTTTTTTCAAAATTCCTTCCACAGAAGAGATGAACAGCTGTGCTTTGTTCCCTGTAAACATTCAGAATCTTAAAGATGGTTATATTTCCCAAATATAAGCAAGCGCTTCAGTGCCCAAAAATCATCAATATGTTTTGACGTTTGGTGTCTAAACACTCACCAAACTGGCTACAGGGGGTAATTAGCTTAGGTGAACAAAAGAGCAGGTGGGGGTCTTTAAAATGTGGTGATTGACAAAGATTTGCTCTCAGCAACAGCAGGGAAAGGACACTCTGGGCACCAGGGTCTGGGTCTGACGGTTTCTGCCTGTGCCGCCTGTGCTATCCTACTGCCTTTCCCAGGCAATTACTTTTTTCTCTAGGGACCTCTAGATTTTAAAAATGACTTTCCAAATTGATATTGGTGAGTCATAGCCTACCTGATTTTATCCTTAGCTTTTTCCATTCTTTTCACCACGGCAGAGGAGCTGCATGACCTGGAAGCCTCTCTGTGCAGAGAGAATTATTTTTCTCCTTTTGAAAGATAAACCTTATTTTAAAACAGCTTATGATCTGCCTAGACCACTAATATAGACACCATTAGTAAAAATATTTCATTTAGGGGCTTATAAAAGGGCACTGACAGGGCTGCAAAGGTGGCTCAGCAGTGACAACTTGCTGCTGTTCCTGGGGGCCCAAGTTAAGTTCCCAGCACCCACACAAGGGGGCTCACAACCGCCTGTAACTCATTCTCCAGAGTACCTAATGCCTTCCTCTGGCCTATGCTGGTTCCTGGCACACATTCAGCTGTAGCCCGAAAATTACTAATTCCTCCAAAAAGAGTGAGCCTATGGAGAGTAAGCCAGCCAGGGGCGAGAGGAGAAACACCCTGGGAAGACAGGTGGAGAGTGAGCAGACAGAGAGTTAGCCAAGGCTATATATTGGAACTCAGGGATGCGAGTCAGTCTGCAGGGCCCTACCAAATTCTGTGGGGCGACTGGGCATGCGGACACTACAGGAAGGTCTTGAATGGCGTATGGGTTATGGGAAGCCATTTTGTGTAAGTCACCCCCGCCCCAAAGTCATAAAAACTATACAAAACCCAGGATAGAAATGTGTGATGCCGGTTTTGTTGATCTGCGTCAGAACACAAGACCCGGCTGACTGAGTGCTAGTCTCCCAGAGGGTGGGAAGGAAAAAAATTAGTGAAAACAGCAGTTTACAGCCACACAGGTAAACACACACACACACACACACACACACACACACAGAAATTTAAAAGAAAAGGACCTGACACACCACACACACACACACACACACACACACACACACACACACACAGAAATTTAAACAAAAAGGTAGTGATGTTGTTTATTGCTATTGATTTGGTAAAGAAAAGGGGAAAGATTTTTTGTATTGATTAGATATTCAGTCTTTTTTTACATTTACTTACATGTGTGCATGCCTGCATATGTATGTCTTGAATGAACATGCATGAGTGCAGGTCACAGTGCACTTATGGGCCTCAGAGGGCAAACTGTGGGGTCAGTTTTTTCCTTCTACCATGTTGGACCCTGAACTCAAACCCAGATTTTCAGCCATGGTGGCAAGCAGCCTTACCTACTAAGCCTTCTGGTTGACCCAGATCCTCAGGTTTTAAGTTAAAACGCGGAGGGATGATGTTGCACAGCCCCGGGCCATCATGAGAATTGGCAATCAGTACCCAGTTTCAGAAGAAAAGGCAGGTCATCAGCTGATACTGTAGCTATTTTTCCTCCCCAGCTAACAAGTCACAAACCCCTCATTAAATGAATTAATGCCAGCTGCTATAGATCAAGCAAGCATCCCACCAAGGGAAGCTCACTGGCACAGGGATGTTTACTCAACACAAGAGGGGCACACTACCCTCGTGCTTATCACCAACTCTTAGAAAGTGAGATTGTTTTTGTTATTGTGACTTAAATTCCCTGAGCACTCCCTCTATGCCCCTACTCCTGTCCTGAGTCCACCTCAGAAACCCCCTCTAGTGTTCTGGGCCAGGAAGGGCAGAAGGGACGGCCATCTCTGAAGCAGGTTTTTGAAGGGCAACAGCACCTCCCTTGTGGCTGCCATGGAGAGGGCCAAAGAACATCACCAAATGAGCCCAGGGCAGAAGGACTCTCGAACAGCCAGAGCTACCCTTGCTGTAACTGATCTGCCTGCTTCACCCTTCAAGGTCATCCACGGGATGCCACAAAGGGAAAAGACACAAGGCAGACAATAATGCTGTGATATGTTAGGTCTTAAATGTGTCTTTACAGAGGGATAGATGGGCTTACAAGATGACTCGGGGAAGTGCCTGCTGTGTGTTCATGAGGACCTCATTCTGTTTCCAGCACATAAAAAGCCAGGAGGGAGGCGCATGCTTGCAACTCTAGAGCTGTGGAGGCAGGATAGATGGAGATAGGTGGATCTCTAGAACCCACTAACCAGCCTAAGCTAGATCCTAGTGAGAGAACTTGTCTCCAAAGAATAGGTGGCTAGCATCTGAGGAAAGACATCTGAGGTTGACCTCTGTGGCGGTTTGAATGAACATGACTCTCATAGGCTCCAAGCATTTGAACACTTGGTGAGTTGGTGGCACTGTTTGGGAGGTCGTAGAACCTTCAGGAGGTGTGGCCTTGCAGGAGGAGGCACATCACTGGAGGTGGGCTTTCACTACCCAGTGCCACATGCAGCTTCTCTCTCATGTCTGCTTGAAGATGTGAGCTCTCAGCTCTGGCTCTTCCAGCCACACCTCCCTGCCATGATGGGCTCTCATCCCTCTGGAACCATAAGCCCAATAAACTGTTCCTTCTACAAATTGTTGTGCTCAAGGTGTTTATCACAGCAGCAGAGACAGAACCTCCAACCTCCACACGCACACATGGCATGTGCCCTTAAAAACACACACACAGGAATCAGCCACAGTGCCTGAGGCATCTACTTCAACAAAGCCACTCCACCCATCATAAAAAATCCCACAACGGTTTCATCCATCACTCTTAATTCAATGTAATTATAACATTACTTTTTAAGGAAGGCAAAAAAAGTTTAGGCTTCCTTCCTCTTCCCTCGTCTAAACAGATGGGTGCTCCACCCACCAGAAACTGGAGCCTGAGTCCAGCGAGCTCACAGCACAGTCCTCATGAATGCTGATGTCTCTCAAACCTGTGCACGGCCTCTCACAGGGGCAGCTCTGCTCTCTGCCCTATCCTGTCCGTCATGTCCTTCCCCATCACATGCATATACCAGGTGCTGTCCTACATCCACTGCTCCCCTCCTAAGTTTCTTCCATTCTCCCTGTGACATCACATCTAAGTCCTGAATGTCCTGATCCTGACCCGTCTTCACAAACTTTATTCCTTTCCCTATCTTGCTCCACCTTTACGTGTGTATAAGGCCTATCTTCAGCTAACTCCCCTCAGCTCCCACCCATCTGCTGCCATCTCCGTCTGAGTATTTCTGTGGCTCTTTCCTCAATCAAGTGCTACGTTTTCAAGGTCCAGCAGCCATGGTTCTTCCTCATGAGCCTTCATTCCAGCATCTGGGTCGAAGGCTGACCGCCACCACCCACACACTTGCCTCCAATGGAATTTCTGTTGGCACGGTGCTTGTGAGCAGAGCTTGTGTTTTTCTCCCCCTGTTTATTGCTGGTATTTTGGCACATAATAAACAGAATCAAGACACTGATTGATGAGCACACGAAGAAACAGGTGCCCCTCCTGGGAAAAGGACTGAGGGAGCGTTACAGCTGGGTAAGGGCTGGTGATTACTTCTCTATGCCAGAACCTTGTAGTACTATGAAGGCTAGCTGACAAAGATGTAGCTTGCTTTCTCCTTGCTTAGTCTACAACGCAGGCATGTAGTTCTTCAGCAATAGGGCCTTACCATCCGGTTCTGGTGGGTAAGCAAGCACAGGGGCAGCAGCCAGTATTCTTTGAGAATCTATGGGGCTTCTCTGGTCAACAACTTCAAAAGAAGGAGTCCATTCCTGGCACTGGGCTTTTCATTTGCAAGCCTGTGACTGTCCGTTAGTCACCAAACCCCTGTTATAGGGTAACTACATTTAAACCCTTTATATTGTGCATGTATATATGGAAAGCAGTTTCTATAGATTTCCATATGAATCTTCCCAAAGTCCTGTAGGTTAGTTATCGCTACTTTAACTTCCTCCCATCCCCACCCTGTTGAGTCTTTTTATTACTCCCCTTTCCCATGTCATCACTGCATTCTACCCCCTGAGAACCAGAACCACCTCCCATGGTTCATTATTAGTTTCCTGAAAATCCTAAGGATTTTTCATTTGAAACGCATCCATCTAAAGAGTCAAATCTAGCATTCATTATGACAATGTGCAGTATTTGTCTTTCTGGTCTGGGTTGCTTCACTTATGATGATTGCTTCTAGCTACATCAATTTACCTATAATTTAATAATTTCATTTGTCTTAAGAGATAACTAATTTTCTACTCTGCAGAGGCACTGCACTTTCACTGTCAATTCATCGGTTTACAGACATCTAGGCGGTTTGCATTTCCTGGCTATTATGAATAGAGTAACGATGAACATGGATGAACAGATATCAACATGGAGGGAATAAGAGGCTCCATAAAGGGCAGGGCTAAACAGGACGCCTCTATCACACTCCCTCCTCCAAAGGCTCAGAGATCCTTGCGGAAGAGGCAGTGGGAACCTTGGTAAGAACCACAGGGGGTAAATGAATACAACAAAAATGTTGTCTAGACACCACAGGGTAGTTGAACAAATGAACCCACAGCACTTATGACAACATGTAGACTTGTGCCAACCCAAGCCAGATAGGGGCCCAGCATGGATCTGGAGGAGGCCAAGAAGCCCCAGCCCTAGCTAAGGATCTATTATCATTTGATGGATGCTGACGGAGAATCAGTTTTCCTCATGATGTGATCCCTGGTAGGTTAACCAGATTCCAAGGCAGAGACCCACATTTGGATCCTACCTCAACCCTGCCTCCCAGACATAGGTCCAGTAGTACCTCAGTGCAGACTTCCTCCCACAAGATCCAACAGATACTGTAATTCTGCACTCATGGGCTAATCTGAAACATGACGGACCGTTCCAGTCTAAAATCCTCCTTGAGGCAACAATGCTTCTGTCCAGATTGGTTTTTAATGTTCCAACTAAGTGCCAGACTGTAGTACTTGACCTTCTGGGTGTTCAATAACTATACTTGGAGGCCTATACTGATGTGGACACAGGAAATAAAAGGAACAATATTTTACTCCTTGCCCTCCAAGGTTAAGTAGGACCAGGGGATTATCAGGCATCTCTCAAAATGTCCTATAGCCCTAATGAGTTACCTGTCCACTTGTTCAGGGAGTCCATGGATACTCCATGGGGTGGACTCTAAGCAGTGTCCACTCGACAATGACGTCAACATAGAGGAAAATTTCTTCAATGCTTCCAAGTGAAACCATGGTCAACTAAGGCCTTTGACTTATCCTCAAAAGGTAAAAGAAAATGTCTTTTAAAATGTTTCTTTAGGGACCAGAGAGATGGCTTAACAGTTAAGAGCACTGGCTGCTCTTTCAGAGGACCTGGGTTCAATTCCCAGCACCCATACGGCAGCTAAAAAAACATCGGATAAGTTCAGGTCCAGGGAATCCAATATCTGCTTCAGACCTCCACGGGCACTGTACAACATAGGCACCCTTACACACATGCAGTCAATACACTCATACATGTAAAATTAAAAAATAAATAGAAAATATTAAAATGTTTCTTTAGGTCAAAGCTTTTATTCTTTTAATATAGAGTGAGGCTAAATTATATCCCCGTGCTTGCTTGTGTGTCTAAAAGAAAAACAAAAGGAAATAAAAGCACAGATTTTGGGGTCTGGCACCACCTACTGAGCACTGTCAGTCACTCTGGGACACACTTTACTTCCTAGGTCTGGCAATGCT
Source organism: Nannospalax galili (assembly GCF_000622305.1). Taxonomy (NCBI): domain Eukaryota; kingdom Metazoa; phylum Chordata; class Mammalia; order Rodentia; family Spalacidae; genus Nannospalax; species Nannospalax galili. The sequence continues at coordinate 150,179 of NW_008358024.1, read as the reverse complement.
GGCCTTCCTGACCCTTGTTAGGCCACACAGGTCTGTGCCACACAGCCATTTACCCAGCATTTGGTTATTACTTTGTTCAGACGTCTACTTTTCTCTAGGAGCTTATGGATCAGAAATCTTTCTGTCCAGTGTAAACTTTAAAGATGTACACATAAGAACTGAGATATTTTCTTTTAACCTCTCAAGAAGAGAGAAATTGTGGGGCTGAAATTTATCTATCTTGACCTTAGAAGTGATAGAAGTCAACCTTTCTTCAGAACATCGTAGGGAGGAAGACAACAGAGTTATCGCCCATTTAATCTGTTACAGAGAGCAGATGGGACAGGAAGGAAACAAAGCACTGGGGAGAAGAATGTAGAGGGAGTTATTCCTAAGGTGCTGCTTGAGGGAAGCCGTGCCCTCCTTGTGTCTCAGGCTGCTCCCCTGGGGGCAAGAGACTGGCTTAGGACAGCTGGGGATCCGCTCTTATGTTCTACAGGAAAGTCACGTGCTGTTCTGTCAGACCCAGGAACTGAGTATGGATGAGTCCAAAGGGTTTCTATTTGCTTCCAGTGGCATTTACCAAAAACTGTTGGACTTCTGGCTAGAAAACAGAAGCCAAAGAGCCCAGGATGACACACAAGCCATGCTTAGCAGTGTCAATCAGCCAGGGACAAAGAAAGTTCATTAACCACTGCTAATGAGTTCGATAATGATGTTGGTGAAAGCCCCAAAAATGTTAAATGTGAGGGGCGGAGACACAGCTCCTATCCTTAGCAGCCTGAGGACTGACCCTAGGATTTTAGGGACCTCAACTCAGGCCAAACCAGGATTCATGGCTTAGACATTAAAGATAATTTTAAGACTAGTTGGTATGTTAAATATATTTTAATACAGACAAGCAAGGGAGTTCAAGGAAAGAGAACTGGGGCTGGAGAGATGGCTCAATGGTTAAGAGCACTGGCTGCTCTGGCAGAGGACCCAGGTTGGGTTCCCATTTAGCAGAAAACAGCCATCTGAAACTCTAGTTCCAGGAGGTCCAGCGCCCTCTTCTGGCCTCTGTGGGAATTGCAGGACATGGATGCACTCACATACATGCTGGCAAGACACTCATACACATAAAATAAAAATATGAAAATATTTAAAGAAAAAAAAGAGTTGTTCAAGAAGAAAATAATGCATATCCAAGTTGAGTATAGGCAAAGTAGCCTTTACAGATGGAAATTTAAATTTTTAAGCTTATTTTATGTGTATGAGTGTTTTGCCTACACAGACATAAGTGTAGCTTGTGCATGTAATGCCCACAGAGGCTAGAAAAGGGTGTTAGATACCCTAGAACTGGAGTTATGGATAGTTCTTAGCTGCCATGTGGGTTCTGGGGACCAAACTAGGTCCTCTGCAAGAACAGCATGTGCTTTAACCACTGAGTCACCTCTTCAGCCCTGGGAACTTTGTTCTAATTTTTAAAAATTCATTTATTTTTATTTTATGTGTATGAGTATGATGTCTGCATGTATTTAAGTGAACCCGTGTCATGCCCATGGAGGCCAGAAGGGGCATGGATTCTCTGGAACTGGAGTTACGGAGGGTCGTTAGCCACCATGTGAGTGCTGGGATTCAACCCTGAGTCTTCTCCCAGAGCAAAAAGCAGTCTGAACTGCTGAGCCGTCTCTCTACTCCCCGAGGGATTTCTTTTGTTTTTATCTTTGTATATTTTTATTGAATTTTTGTTGTACCTAATACGCATCTTAATCATCTTTATAACCCCTCCCCCATCTGCACCCTCCAATAGCCCCACTGGATTTTATGCATTCTACCATTATGCTAAGCCCTATCAAGTCAAGTTAGTGTTCCCAGACATCCCTCAGTGCAAGTTCATCCACTGGGGTCTAGTCAGCCTGTCTCAAGTCACTCCCTTAAAGAAGATCAACTCTCCCTCACCCAGTAGTAATTATTTGCAAATAGTTCTTCAGCTAAGATTGGGACCTGCTGTTCATTTCCCAGTTCTATGCTGGGTTTTTGTCTGCTTGAGTTTGCAGAGGTCTTGTGCATGCTGACACCATTGCTATAGGTTCATATGAGTAAGATCCAGGAAACTTTAAGACTATTTCCATATGGAATGCACCCCTCCCCTAGCTTTTACAATCTTTCTGCCCCCTCTTCCACAATGGTTCCTGAGCCCTGGGTGGGTGCCAGTTGTGGAACTCTCTAATAGTCTCCATGTGTTGCGAAAGAAGCTTCTTTGAAGAGTAGTGACTGGCAAACCTCTCTGTAAACATAAAGATCCATATTCAGTAGATAGTAAGAAATTATATTTGCCTAGGGATGTGACAGCCTTAGGGTTTTCTCTAAGATCTATGACCTCTCTAGACATGTATATTTGGCTATGTTTACAGTGCCACACATGAGTTTCCTCCCATTGAATGGGCTTTACAATGAGGTGGTTGTTGATTATCCCCAAGATAAAAGTGCCACTGCTGCACCAATATAGTCTGCTGTGCTGGCCATTGCAGTTATTGGGCCTTAAAGCTGGAGATGGACCATTGATTGATGTTCTCCCTTAGCGGCTTGCCTAGTGTCCTTCAAACCTATGAGAGCGAGCCTTTAGAGCTGTGGCTTCCAGGTAATTTCCAGCTCTATAGCTCCAAGTCCTATGTCCAAAGCACACCCTGTCTTCAGCAATAGGGTCTTACCTTCAAGTTCTTGGAGGCAATCAAGGACTGTGGCAATAGCCTGTATGATTTGGGGAGTCCCTTAGCCACCCTGGCCAAAAACTCAAAGGGAGGAATTTCTTTCCTCTCTACCACTTATCTTAAAATAAACCATATTTTTTTTTCTTTGTTATAAATTTGCTGTGTTAGGAGAGAGGGGAAGGAGAGACAGAGAAAGATGAGAGTAAGATTTGTTCTCAGAATTCACCTCTAGCTTTGATACAGTATCACCTGCAATGTTTTTAATTAATTTCTTACTTTACTTTTAATACCTCCTTTTAACACACTTGTGGATTTTGGAGCTCTTATTAATTTTCTAAGTTTCTTTTTTAGATGATTCTACATTTCAATTAAAGCAGGCTTCACATTTATGATTTTTATTTTATTGCCTAGAATTTTTAGTTAAGCATGTGAAATAAAACAATCGAGAGATAATAAATGTTCTCCACTGAAGAAAACACAGAGGCACCTTACTTTTCACTAGGTTTTCCTATTTATTTTTACACGTGTGAGATGAATTAAGAGAATAATCAAACATAAAACAAGCTGTAGTATCAGTATTGATTTGGTTGTTTTTTCAAACACTTTCCCCTTCAGTGATTAGCTATGAGAGGGATATTGACAAGAACAACAAGGGGTAAAACACCAATAGCATGTTTACAAAAACCAACTGCTCTCGGAGGTCTGAAAGTGAACTAAGGAAAGACTTTCATAAAACAAAGACAGGATAGATACCTTAAACCACACACTTTGAAAGCAGACCAGAAACAAAACGTATCTGCCAAACAGGATCCTTAAACAGTCAGCTCAGAAGCAAACAGACCATCAATCAAACCAAGGGAGGTCCAAGAGACAGGCCTGGAGAAAACTCACCACCGTCCTCAGGATGAGACATCAGATGGCTTTGACTCATCGGGTCTATCCTCACTTCCATCCAGGTGATTCCTCCGGTGAAAAGTGGATCCTCCATTGGGTCAAATTTTGGGTGCCATTACAGTCAACACTAAAAGCACAACTCTCACCTCAAAAGGGATAAGAGTTTATTCTAAAGCAAAATATGAGTGACCATGGCTAGAGATCACAGATTTAAGTCACTCCAAATTCCATGTTCTAATGTGGTCAGAGTTGGCCAGTTTTCACAGTAACAGAACAAAGAGAGTTATAAATCAAGGCACTTTTCAAATGCACTGGTGGAAATACTAAGTAGGCAGCTTAAAGCTAGCAGGGAATATTCGGCTTGCTGAAGATCTCAGGTGCTATCTCATGGTATTCTTAACCTTTTGGTTGGTGGGAACTAGACTGTCTGTTCATACATTCCAAAGGATTTACCCAATGATCACAAAGATATCAGACCAGGTATAGAAAGAGGGAGACAATTGCTTGTTAAGGCTAAAGATGTTGCAAGATCATTTGACTCTGAACTTGCACCTTCCAAACTCATTTAATCAGTTTTGCATGAGGTTCAGCGAAGTGTAAACCTCCCTTCTGCTTAGTTTTAGTGACAAAAGACATTATCCACAGGTCAATCTGCTATAGAAAAATCCCTCACTGAGACTCTTTTCCCAGGTGATTCTAGAGCATGTCAAACTGACAAAGTTAACCATCACATGTGACTAGGGAGGTGTCTGAGTGGTTAAGAGAACTTGAACCTGGGTTTAGTTCCCAGAATCTACATGTTGCCTCACAATCTTCTGTAACTCCAGGGACACACACTTGTCTGGCTTCTGTGGGCACCAGGCACACATGTGGTTCACATATACCCATGCAGGCAAAAACTCTTACACATAACAAAAATAAATAAATCTTTTTCTTTAAAAATAAAGGAACCATCATGGATGTGGAGTGGTATATTTACAGGGAAAGACAGGAGTGAAGAATGAGTGTTCAAAGCTCTAAGGAAGAAATGGTCAGAGAGATAGTGTTCTAGTTTGTATTGCTGTGATGAAAACACTGACCAAAACCAACTTTGGGAGAAAAAGGTTTATTTGGCTTACAGCTCAGTCCATCATCAAGGGGAGCCAGGGCAGGAACTCAGGGCAGGAACCTGGAGCACAGGCCATGGAGGAACCCTGTTTACTGGCTTGTCCTCCTGGCCTATGCTCAGCCTGCTTTCTTATACAACACAGGCCCACCTACCCAGAAATGACATTGCCCACAGTGGGCTGGGCCCTCCCACATCACTCAACAATCAAGAAGATGCCCCTCAGACATGGCCACAGGCAACCAATGAAGGTAATTCCCCAACTGAGGCTCCCTCAAACCAAGTGTGTCAAGTTGACACTAAAGCTATCCAGCACAATTGACCCCTTGTCTACTTGACACACAAACACATCACTATTAAACCACAAGCTTTCCATTTCTTATCCCCAAGGTACAATGCTAATATTAACATCACAACATAAAATAGTACAACTTTGAAGGTCCCACAGTCCTTAAAATTCCAAGCACTTTAAAAGTCCAAAGTCTCCTTTAAAGCCTCTCAACTGTGGACTCCTATAAAATCCAAACAAGTACTGTCTTATTTCAAAGGGAAGAAGTGGGCACACCTAAGCAAAACCAAAGTCCAGCAAAGTAGCTCAAGGCTGGACATCTGGGAGTCACTCACGATCCTCTGGGCTCCAAAGGGATTAGGCAGCTCCACTGCTCTGACTGCCATCCACAGCACACACAGCTCGTCTCTTAGGCTTCGGACTAGCCCCACGCCACACCTGCCACAGCCGTCGGTGGTAGTCCCATGATCCTGACATCCCCAATATGCTGGGGTCTCCACCGAAACTGAGGCTGCATCCTTCCCAATGGGCTCTTCTGGCCTCTCAGGGTGCAAAGCCTCAGATTCTCTCCATGAGTCCTTCACACCTTCAATACCAGAACTATGTAGGAGACTCAACATCATCAGGTCTTGTTTCTGGCTCAAGAGAGAGTCTTTGGCCCCCTCTGGATGACAGTGTATGTGCACTGACCCTGAGGAACTGCTTCCTAGCAAACTTTTTCTGGTGTCTTACAGCTGGTCTTTCAACACAGCTGACCAGCATCAACTGTCCCAGTAAAGCAAAGGTTTCACCTCAGTGGTGCTGGTCTGTTCATAATCACAGCTGATTCCTCAGCCCCAGCCAACCAGAAACCACAGATTCTCAGTTCAAACTATCACACAAACAGCCCTGATAATCTTAGCTTCCCTGAATAGCTTCTCAAGCCAGGCCTCCATCGTCCTCGCCCCTTTCAGCAAAGTACAAG
>NW_008358024.1:123807-143267 GCF_000622305.1 Nannospalax galili | reverse complement strand
AACTGTGCAATACATAAAATGTAGATATCGATGATTTGAAGGAGGGAGGGGGGGAGAGAGAGCGAGAGAGCGAGAGAGCGAGAGAGCGAGAGAGAGAGAGAGAGAGAGAGAGAGAGACCCTAAACTAGATAGGGCAAAATGTAAACAATTATCAGAGAGATCTGGATAAATTAGAGTGTTTATCTTACAACTTTTCTCTAGGTTTGAAATTATTTCAAACTAAAATATTTTATTAAAGTTAAATATTTTATAAAATTGATGTAATGGAATATTTTGAAATAGTAAAAATAAATAAATTCTTTAGGAGGAAAAATAAGACCACAACTAAACATAAGTAAATTAAAAATGTCTTTCCATGCTGGGAGCTGGGGTGCATGCTTTTAATCCCGGTACCCCGGACGCAGAGGCAGGCAGATCTCTGTGAGATCGAGGCCAGCCTGGTCTCCATAGCAGGCTAGCTGGGGCTACAGGGAGACCCTGGCTCAAAAAAAAAAAAAAAAAAGGTCTTTCATATAGACAGATGTATGTGACCTGACCCATAGTTAACTTCTCAGTCAAAACTAAACTTATGTAAGCAAAAGGATGTGGCTGTAAGGTAAAAATTCTAGAAAAAAACGGTAGATAGGGAAGGTTGCCCGGCCTCAGGAACTTCTGACACGGGAATGTACCTGACACGCCGACTCTGAGGCAGACTGTCCGCTTAGAGTCAGGGAGCGGTGCCTGGGAGCTGGAAATGGAGCAACCTCGGTGTCCTCGGGACCTCAGACCTCACTCTGGGAAGCCTGTGTGGTCTGCCCTTGCCAGGTTACCCCAGTCGTCTTCCTGACTTCTCATTTTCCTCAGCCATTGGCGAGAACACTGATGGTCCTGAGGCCTTTGTTCACTAACTCTGTGTTGAAAGGAAGTTCTAGTAGAAGTGGGCTGTGGAGAGCCTGAGGTGCACGTGAAGGCTCCATGAAGCCCAGGCTCATAGGACTGAGGTGGGGGACTCGCCCCATACCATTCAGTCTGGCCTTTCCCATCTTCTTATACTACTTTCTCCTCATAAGGCACAGTTATGATATTAAGTACTCAGATCTCCCATAGTTATGATATTAAGTACTCAGATCTCCCATAGTTGTGATATTAAGTACTCAGATCTCCCACAGTCTAGTAGAAGTGGGCTGTGGAGAGCCTGAGGTGCACGTGAAGGCTCCATGAAGCCCAGGCTCATAGGACTGAGGTGGGGGACTCGCCCCATACCATTCAGTCTGGCCTTTCCCATCTTCTTATACTACTTTCTCCTCATAAGGCACAGTTATGATATTAAGTACTCAGATCTCCCACAGTTATGATATTAAGTACTCAGATCTCCCATAGTTGTGATATTAAGTACTCAGATCTCCTGCCTTTAATGAGGAAAGTGAACAAACTCAGCTGCAGCTCACACACGTTAAAACAATACCTTTTCCTGATGATTTTCATCAAGGCTTCCAGGACTTTTAATAGGGAAGAAAGACATTTCAACAAATGATGCTGAGGCAGTTGAACTTCCATGTGCAAAGAATGACAGGGGACTCACCCTACACACAGTTAATTCAAAATAAATCAGTGTAACAACTAAAACCGTAAAACTATCAGAAATCCAGATTAAACCATTCCAACCCTGCATTTGATACATTTGATAATATTTGATATGATGTCAATAGCACAAAGAAGTAAAGCCTTAAGTTACAACACTAGAGGCCTTTGGAAAAAGTCACGTGGAAATCCCCTACCACAGAAGCTTCCTAAAATACATACATATACACTATTAAAAGAGCTTAAATGGAGTTACCCACAATGAAGGGATAAGGGCCGTGCCAGGCACAACAGGCTAGCAAATAGAAACCAGTGCCAGGAAGGGCTTCCTCTTTTGGACTGCTGGCCAGGGAGGGCCCTAGACCGTCAAGCAACACTGGCAACTGCTCTTTAGCCTCTGGAACGTGACGGTGAGGCCCTGCTGCTAAAGTCACCACATACCCGAGGCAAAGGGCAAACAAGGAGAAATCGAGCTGGCACTGTCCGCGTTGCTCACTGCTGGCATTTTTTAAATATTTTATTCATTATTCTTATTTTGTGTGTATGAATATTGCCTGCATGTGTATAAGTGCACCCATGTCACGCAATGCCTGTGGAGGTCAGAAGAGAGCGTCGGATCCCCTGGAACTGGAGTTATGGATAGTTGTTAGCCGCCATGTGGGGGCTGGGACTCGAACCCGGGTCCTCTTCAAGAGCAGACAGTGCTCTTGACCCCTGAGCCATCTCTCCAGTTCCCGCTTATTGCTGAAATTTTAAGTACCCTGCTCCTGGCGTGGTGACTGGTGACTGGCAGGTGCAAAGGGGACACGAGCAGTTCCCTCAGCCACCCTGGGCTGTCACAGCATTTCATCCTTGCGTTGTCCTGGGTGGTGCCGTGGCCTTTTTTATTGTTTATTTTCCTTACAATTTCAAATATGTACACATTGCACTGTGGTTATACCATGCTACTCTCTCTTATTTCCCCAATACCTCTGTTGATGTCTTTCTTCTTTATAACTATTTCCCCTGTTTTCACAGTCTCCGTGTATGTGTGTGTGTGCATGCATGTGTGTGTGTGCATGCGTGTGTGTGCATGTGTGTGTGCATGCATGTGTGTGTGCGTGCGTGTGTGTGCGTGCACGTGCATGTGCTCACAGGCCTTACATAGGTAGCCAAAGCTGCTCCCCCATCCTCTGGCTTTTCTGGAATTGTTACTCCCCTTTCCATGATGTTCCTTGATCCTCAAAGGAGATGATACACAAGTCCCATTTAGGGCTCAACACTGCAGTCACTCCTCTCTGCACTTTGACCAGCTATGAGTCTGTGCATTACCCATCGCCCTCTGCAGAAAGTAATGTTCCCAGTCAAAATTGGGGATAGCACTAGTCTAAGAGAATCAACATAAATATTCATACGAAGTTTCACAACTTGTCCATTTAGCAGATCATCGGTACAGGTTCCCTCCTGGGGCCTGTGACTTCCCCAGTCATGGGCCTCTGGACAAGTTTCCAGTGCCAGCCATGTATTCCCTCCTGGGCCCTGGCCTCAAATCCAATAAAAAAAGCAGTTGGTTTCCCCAACTTGAGCCAGCCCCCTCTTGGCCCGGCGGGCCCACCCTGCCTGATGCCGTAGCCTTCGCCGGAAGGAGCCGCTCTCCCGGGCTGGCAGAACATTCAGGGCATCGCTGTGCCCATCTCAATCCCAGAAGCACCAGGAAACTCCCCTGGCTCTTCCCTGCTGCCCTGCCCCATGGTACACAAGTGGTCCTTGGAGAGGATATGTGCAAGGATATCAGGAGAAATGTTTTAAGAGCTTCTGTCTGACTGGCAGAACACAGAGCCTGTCAACTCCATTATCCACAGGGCAAGCTGGAAGATGGGGGATGCAGGTTGGAGTTGATGCTAGAACACTCTTGATTACAAGTCCAGAAAATCAGGCAGAATTTCTGTGCCACAATCTGAAGGTGGACTCCATCTGTCTGACTAACATCTGTCTTTAACCTTACAGCCTTCCACCGAACAAATGAGGCCAAATTGTAGGAGAAAATCTGCTTCGCTTAAGACCAATTGATTGCAAATGTTAATCATATCTAAAATCAAAACAAAACAACAAAAAAACATATACAACATGTAGACCAACTGACCAAACATCTGGACACCATAATTTAGCCAAACTCTTGTATAAAATCAGTCCTCAAGGGCTGGGGAGATGGTTCAGTAGACAGAGCATTCGAGACACAAGTGTGAGAACGTGTTTGAATCTCCAGAACCCACAAGAGGCCAGGCAGAGACACAGTAAGGTGGTCTACCTATAATCCCAGCACGTCGGGGCAGGAAAGGGGATCTCAGGGGCAAGCTGAGACATTGGCTGGATCACCAGTTCGGGGCTCAGAGAGTGACCCTGCCTCAGTGACTGAAATGGAAAACAATGAAGGAAGGCACTCAGATAAACCTCCGGTCTCCACATGAACACATACACACGTGCGTTTATCCACACACATGCTCCCACACACATGCAAGCAAACAGACCACACACATACGCGCGCACACACACACACACACACACACATACACACACACACACGATTAACTACCAAAGTCATGGGAGCAGAACCGCGGTCTGACAACCCATGAACCTGCCAGCTGAGCCCTGCACAGTCACCGCCACACTTCTTAGAGCATCACATTTTGCCTTATAATATTTCAATATTATATTATTTATATTATATATGATAATATATAAAGATTATATTTCCCCTACTGTTTTTTGCCAGGTTGAGTCATAGCCTGTCTATCTGCCCCCTTGTTCCCCACACAGGAACTGCACACATCATCCTGCCTCCAGGCTCCCCCAGCCCTCAACGCTGTGGGAAGGAGAATGCTCCTAGTTCCTTTCTTCCTCCGAATCCCTCACAGAATGCTTTTTCCCTCCACAGCCTGGATTTATTTCTACCATGTTCAGTGTCTGTTGTGAAGTCCTGTCCTCCAGAATCACCAGAATTCCAGAGGTTGCTGATCCCTTGCTACTCAGCGTGGCCTCTACCACTCTGGGGGCGGAGGAGGGAGAGAACGGTACATCGCGAGCCTCGGCATTCCGCGATGTCTTCCTCCACAGACCGTTTGGCCACACATCCCAGTGCCAACTACACTCCAGACAGCAACTGTCTCCAATGAAAACTCCAAACTCCCAGCAGAGTGAATTTATTACCCCAGATGGAGTCCTGGCCTGCTCCAAGACCAGGCCTTTAGGACAAGGGAGGCAGGTGATTAGGTCCTCTGATGGGGAGACGCAACTGAGTCTGGCCTGCGCAGTGTACAGATAACCCCTTTACAGACTGGCACATAGATGCGTGCGTGTGTGTGTGTGTGTGTGTGTGTGTGTGTGTGTCTAAGCATGTAAGTAACAAGATATAGCTGAGTTCATGTCACTCCAAAGATTGGAAAACTACTTACTAGGAACTGTTGAGGCTTGAGAACAAGAGGCTGTGTGGGTGGAATTACCTCCCACCTGAGACTCCAGGCTCCCTGGCTCCCCTCACTACCCCTCCCACTTCTTCCCACTCAGGGTTCTCTGCACCCACGCCTCCTAGGAAAGGTGCATCTGCCTCCTACCCAAGGCTTCTCTTCACTTCGTGCTCCCTGTTGCTGACTCAGTTTCCCCACTTCGTGAAAGAAGCTTTGGAAGGCAACATAACTCCAAGCAGCTCCTCCACCTACACAGCACGGCTGCCACTTTGGCAGGTAGCAGACAGGCAGCCTGTGGTTCTGCTGTCCCAGCCAGCACTGCCTGCCAAATCGCAGTCCTCTACCCACATGGGACTTCTGCAGTGACCAGAGAGGTATTAAACCGTGTATGGATGCACACAGCACAGTGATCAGAGAGTCACTGAAACTGTCAGTGTGTGTATGTGCGTGTGTGTACCTCAAGTGATCACGGACACATTTAAACTGAGTGTATGTATGTACTGCACAGTGATGAGACACTGAAACCATGTGTGTATGCATGTGTGCGTGTGTGTGTGTGTGTGCACTGCACAGTGACCAAACAGGCATTGAAACTGTATATGTATATGTGTATGAGTGTGCACTGTGTGTCTGTGTATATGTGTGTGTATCTGTATGTATGTATGTGTCTGTGCATCTATGTGTGTGCATGCATGTCTATGTGCATATAAATATGCATGTCTGTGTATCTATGTGCTTATGTGTGTATATGCGCACATGTGTATAGTATATATGGGCATGCACGTGTGTATATGTATGCATGAGTATGTGTGTGTGTGCATGCATGTGTATTAACATGCATGTATTAGTGTATGTTTGTATGTGCATGCCTATTTTCATATGCATATGTGTTTTATGTGTATGTGCATTGTGTATATGTTTGTATATGTCTGTGTGTCTCTGTGTAATGTGTGTATGAATGTGTGTGACAAAGGCAGTTCTTTGGTAATTGATTTTTGTGCTTTCATTTGAACACACAGAGCTGGTTTCAGGGCTGATGTATTACCATGTGCCATTAAACAAGGGTGTAGATGACTGCAGTCCTTGAATGCTGCAGATTCCATACTAGACACATGGAAGCCAGGTCTCAGTGGGGCTCTGACCCAGTCCACAGCTGGAAGCCAGACGTTGTCCAGCAAAGGTCCCTGGACGTCAGAGGAACATTGTGCAAGAATATTTGAAATTGGGCTCTTCCAGAATGTACAGCACAGTGTTACTGCAGACAAAGCCCATTTTAAGGAGAAAACCCCATGTGTTCATCTGTTCAGTCACATATACACACATACAGTCATACATATACACACATACACATTCACATACATACAGAAACAAATACCCATACATGCATGCACACACATAGAAACATGCACGCATACATGCATACTCATTCACACATATACACATACACATGTGCACAAATGTGCACATATACACATATATCTAAATACATATACAAACAAAGAACATGCTCACATGCACAAACATAAATATACACATGTGATACACATACACAAACATATACTTTCACACATATACATGAATATACACAAGCATACACACATACATATACACATGCACATGTAGGCACAAGCACATGTGCACATATATACAATCACACACACACCGCACCTCTCACCTTCCTTGTGATTCGGATGTCATTACTGATCACCACATCTAGAGAGTCACACTTCGCTGTTCTGACAGATTGGTGGGTCTTGTTTTTGTTTATTGTGGGTTTTTTTTAGAGAACATGACAAGCTGCTTATTTAGAGGTAAGAAATGTCTTTGTTTACTGTTATTTCGATTCTATATTTCAATCTCTGCACACTAAGCTGTCAAATTTAGACAGTTTAAAAGATAAGGAGAAACTCAGGTCTCAGGGGACACTGTAAGCTCTTTATCAGTACATTAGTCCCACCGCCTTTCACATGCTGTGACTTCAAGAGCAGAGTCTGTACTTCCAGAAAGCATCTCTTTTCATTGTAACTTAATAATGTTACAATGACATTTCCCAGGCCACAGACAGATGGTCTGAGAAGACACTGGGTAAGGATCAGGCTGGGAACTCTGCCGATAAGCCGGCTTTCAGTCAAGGCTTTATGATTGTTCTATGACAACCTACCCAGGCTGAGGAGGTGCCTCAGCAGGTAAAATACTGTGCAAGCAGGAGGACCCGAGTTCAGATCCCAACACCCACCAAACACCTGGATATAACAGCACAGATCTGTGCCCCAGGGGTCCTAAGGTGAGACACTGGAAGGCGGGTGGAAACAGGACACTACAGCTTCACTGGCCACCTAGTCTGTTACACACGAAGACATACAACACAGAGACCCTTCCTGGAGGTGAAAGGCAAGTCCCAACACTGAGGCTGTGCTTAGACCTCCACATTCACACTGTAGCATGGGCAAGCATGCACTCACACACACGCATACTCACATGCACATGCACTCACGAGGGTGTGCTCTCAGACGGGTGCACTCTCATGTGGGCGCACACACACGGGCACTCACATGCTCACTCACACGTGCACTCACACACACACTTACACACACACTCACGCATTCACACATATACATCCATGCACGCACGCACACACGCGCACACACATGCTCACTCACACATGCATACACGCACGCACACACCAGTAAACCCAGTTGTTTACCAATGCATGCTGCCTCTTCTTATCTTCCAAACCATAATTAGAAAATGGTATTTGTGCACGTGGAGCTGTCCAGACAAGATTCTCTGTCTTTCTAGAGAAAGGAAAAACCACACTGTCATATGGAGTGTTCTTTCAGAAGTATTTGCTACCCGGTGACAGGAAGGGTATCATGTCCCAAAATGCATGTTAAAGTTACAGGTGGATGCACAGTGATAACATTTCCATATCCCAAAACTCAGTGAGCTCCAGCAATGCTCGGGACACTTAACAAGGGAGTGGAATGTGTTTCCTCAATAGTCTCAATGATTAGGCCTCAACAGGACGCGCCCAGAGCGAGCTTTCCTTCGTCCTAGCCGCTCCCACCCTTATTGCTGCACTTTATGGAGACTTTTTTTCATTCTCCTGCTCATCTATGTCCAGTCCCTTAAGCTTCCTCCACACTTCCCCAGCCATCTTCCTGCCTTCCCGTCCTTTCGGAACTGTCTGTCGGTTATTCATACCACTCACACCTCCTCTCTGATTCCTCTGTCTCTACTTCATCCTCGGCACTCACTATCCGGCACGCTCTCCAGGTGTGTGTTCCCCCACCATGGACCTCAGTGATCTCCAAGCCTGGGTGGTCAGCAGTGTGCACACCAACATTCTAAATCAGTATGTGAGGGGTGCACAGTGGTCCCCACATGACAGTGACAACCACAACCCAGCTTGGGCATAAAATAGACACAGTGTGCAACTAGTCAAGTGTCCTTTCTGGACATGGCATATACATTATATATATGCTATACTCTCTGCTAATGGTCTTTACTTAGTGAGACATTATTATTGAACTTTGATTTAATTCTCTCAACATTTTTGCTCACTAATCTGAGCCCTTCGAGGACGTTCTCTATCCATTGCTTCTTTTACTGCTAATATGACACGTTTTTATTGCATTGTGTGCTTCAAACTTTTTTAAAAACTGAACATTTTGGAAAACATAATGTCAGTATTAGATCCCTTTGCTCACACATCCACACATGTCCCAAGCTGCTGCTGCTCTTAGTTTTTCTTACCACAGCTACTGGCTTCGCTGCTGTCCCACGGAAAAATCAATAGATTCTATATATCAAAATGTGTGGCAAATGAATTCTTGCTGACCTCTTTAAAACCACTCTTGTTTGTGGGGCTGGAAATCTAGCTCAGAGCCAGAAAGTGCTGGATGCATCCACAGGTCCAGTTGCAGGGGATCTGACATCTTGTGGCCTCTGTGGTCACTCACTGTACACGTGGAGTACACTTAAATATACACAGGAAAAACACTTAAACACATAAAATAAAAAATCAAAAAGTTGAAAAGTACTTGATGCTCTTGCAGAGGACCAGAGTTCAGTCCCCAGCATCCATATCAGGGAGCTCATGTCCCCCTGTACCTCCAGCTCCAGGGGTTCCAACACACACTTCTGGCTGCTTGGCACCTGCACTTACATGTGCAGATACACACAGACCTAAAGAAATAAATCTAAAAGAATTTGTGTTCTTGTTAAGACTGGCTCACAGTGAGTCTCATCTAGAGCACTATAATTCAGTGGCGAGCCAACGAGGACCTGGCTGTCTCTGTTTGTGCCTTGGCTCCGTGTCTTCCAGTCACTTCCAGGTAGAGCTTAGTGTGAACCACCCCTGCAGCCTTCGGGAGGCTCACAAGGCAGGTTCAGTGTTCACCCCCACTGTTTACTATCTGAAGGTCAGCCAGAGGTGACCAGCAGTGCCTTCTCCACTCTGCCTTTTGCATCACACAGTCTTTCTATCACAAGAAATACAGCAGAATTCTGGGCTTCTTTCCAGCACCCAAATTTCTGTTAAGGTCTGCTGAGGCCCATGTTTGCCTCCCACCGAAACCACAGCCTGCAGAACTGGGATGTGGCCACCACTCGGCTTTGATTTTGGCAGTAACCAGTAAGTTTGAGTAGTCAGACAAAATAAGCAAATCCTTTAAGAAAAAAAATGTTTTAAACATATCCAAATAAAAATAGGAACTCTAAATGGCATCATTATAATCAAAACAAGTGAACGTGTAACTATATCCTTTCCAAAATGAGAATTCCAGTCCAAAGATTTAAACAATAAATTCTTCAAACTCTTGAGGAAAAAATAACAATACCATACAAGCTCTTCTACAGAATACCACATCTGACCTTTAATAAAAAATTAAAAATAAAAAGCCCAACTCTATTACTAGAACAGTATTCCATACAGCAGGGCCGTCACACGTGTGAACTCACGGCAACATCAGCTGTATCAGCATGTACAAGACCTGTTCAAACTCAGTTCAGCCAATACCTTAGCATGGAAGGGGGGCTGGGGGCACAGAGTCTCACCCCTAGCTGAGGAGCTACAAGCAGTTGATAGTTGCTTGGAGAAGAGTCAGTTTTCTTTAAGGGCGTGATTAATGGTCGAGAGAAGACAATCCAGGGCAGCAGCCACACCCAAGAGTATTTAGCAATATCTAGTAGACTGGGGTAGAGGGGTGGAAAGCCCAAAACAGGATGGGTAGGGAGGCAGGGGTGGATCTGGGCAGAGCTGGGAGAAAGAGAAATATGATAAAAATATGTTGAATGACGTTTTCAAAGAACTAATAAAGTATCAAAATAAGGCAAAATAAAAATGTTATAAAAAAAGAAACTAAGACTAATGCCGTTCATGAACATAGACTCAAAGCTCAGCTGTTTACGGTATTAGCAAACTGCTTCACACAGGAAGTAAAGAGGATAATGTATCCAGATACATCAAATGACCTTGAAAGCCAGGTCATTCAACATTGAGTCAATGCTCTCTAAATAAACTGAGCATGTAGAGAGTCAGCTAATGAAATGTATAAATTCAGAAAACTTTTTTGTACTTTGTCTATGATAGAAAATTGTTTCTGCAAACTAAAATAGAAACTAATAAAGTAAACTTTTAGATGACACATAAGCTGCACCAGCAACACACAGACACACAGAATCATTCACACATACGCACACATTCATCAATTCATCTACCCCCACTCCATCTGTGCTCGGCTTTTTGGCCTGGGAGATGCCAGACCTTAATGGGCACAGATGCCCCATTTTAGCATTATTCTCTACTAAGAGGAACCGTGGACCTTAGGCAAAGAGTTGGTTCCAGGTCTGGTGCAGGGAAAGTCAAAACAGTCGAGGAGTAACATGCTCTTCTAGGAAGAAAAGTGCTCAAAGTGACAGGTAAAGAGCCAACGTGAAGGTTGTGCTGTTGGCCAAAGTTGGGACAATTAGGGCATCAAAGTGTAGCAAATGGATGTTCCACATGATGCGCATCGGCCAGAACACCTCAAGCGACAAGGCAGGTGTGGTCATCCCGGATTTGGTTTTAGCTGATACTTTCTCATGTCAAAACAAAGTCTGTGGCTTTAAATTGTGGAACACAGTGGAGCATTAGTAAGTTATGAAGATGAGTAAAATCTCACCACGCGCAACCTGGATGAGGTCAGCAAATGTAACACTGAGTGACACAATACAATAAACAAGATTGTACATATGTGTGTACATATATATGTATATATACGTATATATGTGATTCCTATTGTAAATGTTATAAATGCAGCAGCATCTCTTCATTATGCCGTAAGTCAGCATCCTGGTTACCCCTGGGGAGGGAGGGAGGATGGGGTTCTAGGCTGTGAGGGCAGAAGACATGACAGTTCTTCCAAGGTGACCCCAGGCCTCTTTCCAGCTTTAGGTCATAGATACGCAGATTTCTTCCTGAGTGAGTTTCCGTGCAGCTGACTGTCACCATCTTATTGGTTAGTCGTGTGAAAATAAAGATTGTTCAACTGATTTAAAATTACACTCTAAGAAATTTAAAAATTTGAACCAGATGTCGCATTCCCTCCCACAGGGCAGAGGTCTGTTCCCACAGTGACCCCACTGACACAGCAATATTGTGTCCACCTGTCAGATGTTTCAGAGACCCTCAAGATCAAATAAAATTAATTCCTTGGCAAGACGAAATATTTATCTCTGTAACTTCAGTGGCATTGAGACCACATAGCACAAAGAAAGGAGCTCAGCATCCCTTAGGGAACTTTAAATTCCTGGATGACTGATTCGCCCAGTGACAGAGCCAATTCCAACTTTCCAGGGTGAATTTTATGGTGGTAACAACTTCTGGAAGTGATTTCTGAGCTAAAATATTGAATTAGCATTATCATCCTTCTGTGTGTCATTAGACAAGTAATGAATGTTTCCTGCACAAATAACAACGGTCGCCGCTACCCCGGGTGGAAAGATAAAAGAAAGCACTGTCTCCCACTTCAATACCCTTCTTTACTTTTGTTCCCTTAAAATCCTTCCAGAAGAATGAACGCGTACCTCTCTTCCATTCTTTACACCTCTCTCGGGCTTACACGGGATGCTAATTACAGAATCCTGTTTTATCTCCTTTGGTCTGTGGAGATCACAGCCCTTCCTGTGAGGACTCTGCCATAATGCCAAGCATAAATTGCTATTTATTATCAACACATAGAATGTGCCAGCATTGTGAAGAAATTTAGATTTAAAAAGCCACATAAAATAAATGGTTCCTATTTTAATTATATGGAATACAACTACGCTTGCTCAAAACTACTCCAGAGTCACAAAATAAAAGCAACTCAACATGAATGTGTTGGGAGATGGCCAAACCACGGCTACTGCACCCTCCAGCGTGGTCTGGGCTGTGCTGATCAATAGAAGATCCGAAATCAGAAGTGCATTAGGGACGTGAGAATAGTATGCTCATGTGTATGTTAATACACATTCTGTGTATGTTAATACACAGAATGTAAGGAGGGGTGTTCAGATTATATCATGCAGCAGCTCTGACTTACATTTCATCTTGTGCTATTTTGAAATATAAACCAGGGAACCACAGAAAGAATTTACATACTCCCCATGCACCTTTCCAACTGTTTTCATTGCCAGCCACGCTCAGCCTCCATCTCTTATAATATGGAATACCTCACAAACCAACAGCTCTCTGACCTATCAAGTCAATGGACAAAAACAAAACAAAAAACCAACCCTGGAATACTATTTCCATTAAGGAGTGTACAGTTGAGGGTACGCAATCCTTGGGGGTGGGTGGAGGAATCGGAAATAAAATGCTCTGAGGGCAGACATGACACCACACAAAGAATTCCACACTGTAAAGCCTGAGCTCGTGCACATTACAAAAACTTGCCTTAGCTTTTATTCATGATGCCGTGACGAAACACTCTGAAAAAGATCAGCTTGGAGAGGAAGGGATTTATTTCCTTTTAGAGTGCAGTCCTTCCTAGAGGGAATCCAAGGCAGGAGCTCAAACAGGAACCTGGACGTAGGAGCTGAAGCACAGGCCATGGAGGAACTCTGCTTACTGGCTTGCTCCCCTGGCCCCTGCTCAGCCTGCTTTCTTATGCAACACAGGCCCACCTGCCCAGGGGTGGCACCACCCATAGTGGGCTGGGCCCTCCCACATCACCCATCAGTCAAAAAAATAGAAGCCCCCAGACATGAGCACAGGCCAATTCAATGAAAGACATTCCTCAGCTGAGTTTCCCCCTCCCAGGTGTGGCACGTCAACCACGAAGCTGTCTAGCACAGTTGAACCCTTGTCAACTTGACACACAACTCACTACTAAACCTCAGTCTTTCCATTGGCTTTCCCCAAGAGACGATGTTAATACTAATATCACAATATAAAATAAAACAGCACAACTTTAAAAACTCAACTAAAAAAACTCAAACACTTTAAAAGTCCCAAATCTCTTTAAAAAGTCTCTTAACTGTGAGCTCCTATAAAATCCAAGACAAGTTAAATACTATCTTATTTCAAAAGGGAAGAACTGGGCACATTCAGGTAAAACCAAAGTTTAGCATCTGGGATTCACTCACCATCTTCTGGGCTCCAAAGGGCTTGGGCAGCTCTCCTTCTCTGGCTCTGGCGTCCACAGCACACACGGCTCAGCTCGTAAGCTCAGGCGGGCTCCACTCGACATCTGCCACAGCCCTTGGTGATCGTCCCATGGTCCTGGCATCTCCAATATGTTGGGGTCTCCATTGCAACTGAGGTTGCACCTTCACCAGTGACCACTCCTGGCCTCGTATGGTGCCAAGCCTCAGATCTTCTCCACGACCCCCTGGACTCTGGGGGTCTTCACAGCAACTGAGGCAGCACCTTCACCAATGACCTCTCACAGTACTAAGCCTCAGGTGCTCCCTATGACGCCTTCATGCCTTTGAAACCAATACCACGTGGGAGACTCGTACACATTACCAAGTCCTGCTTTCAGCTTTCGATGCAGCCTTGGGCCCCCTCTGGGGCATAGCTTTTGCGTGATAGCCCTGAGGAAATACTTCCCAGATGATTTTGCACAATGATGCTGGTCTCTTCTTAATCATTGTTGATTTTTCATCCCCAGCTAACCAGCAGCAGTTGTGCCAGTTAAGCAAAGATTTCACTTCAATGATGCTGGTCTCTTAATCACATCTGATTCTTCAACCCCAGACAACCAGAAACCACAGATTCTCAATTCAAAAAGCCACACAAACAGCCCTAGTAGTCTTTGCTTCCTTGAAACTTCACGTCAGGCCTCTGTCATCTGTACCAAGTCAGCATCACCTTCCAAGTTCCTACAGAACATCTCACTGAGCTCCAAGCACTTTTCCAGGCCAGAGCTCCCAAAACTTCCACAATCCTCCCAGACATATGGTCAGGTCCATCACGGCAATATTGCACTCTCTAGTACCAATTTCTGCTCTGGTTAGCTTCCAGTTACTGTGATAAAACACTCTAACCCAAACCAACTTAGGGAGTAGGTTTATTTCAGCTTACAGTACAGTCCTTCAAGGGAAGCCAAGGCAGGAACGGGGGTCAGGAGCCTGGAGACAGAAGCTGGAGCACAGGCCATGGACAAGCGCTGCTTTCTGGCTCACTCCCCTGACCTATGCTCAGCTTGCTTTCTTATACAACCTAGGCCCACCTGCCCAGGGGTGGCACCACCCACAGTGGGATGGCCCCTCCCACATTGAACTATATTAGCAGCTTAACCTAGAGGCAGAGGCAGGCGGATCTCTGTGAGTTCGAGGCCAGACTGATCTACATGGTGAGTCCCAGGCCAGCTGGGGCTACACTTACTCAGAATAGCTATTTTAACAGTAACCTCTGTTCCCTTACGGGAAATATTTAAAAGGAGAAAACAGCCTTGAGTTCGAAGAAATAGCTCAATCACAAACCAGTGGAATGTGCTAATCTCAGACATTTTACATCTGGCTAACTGCCTGTTTTCAGTTCTATAACTCGCTTGCTGTTTTAGGTCACCCTGACACACAGTATAAGCCCACCCTGTTATTGTCTGACCACCTGTAACTGCTGATTCCAGCTTTCTTACTATACTTGTTATGGCTAGGACGTTGACTAATTTTAAAATTACAAAGTTGATTGCCAAGTTATATGACTGTATCACTTGTCTGTATAATGATTAGCTGTTGATTAATAGATTCAAAGTTCTGCTATGTTAAAAAACCTGATTGGTTCACAAGTGTCCTGTGTGAATAATATTTTTGTAATCCTATAAAAACTCTGACCCGACAATGATCACTGCTGCGCCTACTCCCGAGATAAACAGCCTGGCCGGTCGAAATAATCAACAATTACCTCGCTACTTTTCTTAAAGTGGTGCTGGTGATTTTTTTGCAAACTCCGACCTATAACAACATCAGTCAACAATCAAGAAGATGCCCCACAGACATGGCCACAGGCCAGTCCAATGGAGGCAATTCCCCAACTGGGGCTCCTCTACCCAGGTGTGTCCAGTTGACACTAAAGCTGTCCAGCACACAGCCCCAACATATTGTGTACATGGAAAGATCTCACAATTCAAAATACTCTGACCTATGAAACAGTTATAATCCCGAGCACCTCTGAGAAGGATATGCAACCTGTCTAGTGATGTGTCTTCTAACAGAAGTGGAGGATTCCCTTGATAGGGTTCCTACTATCTAGGATGGTAATAGAGCACGCAAATCACTCAGGAGCAGAGCTGCCCTATGGGACAGCACCCTAATATCCCTAGAGACTGTCACAGCATGCAGGCTGTGATGACCAATGTGTGTGTGTGCACGGGTCTCTGTATATGTGTGTGTGTGTGTGTGTATGTATGTATGTGCAAATGTGTGGGTGCTTGCATGCATGCACATGTGCATATGTGTGTGCATATCTGGGCATGGATGCATTCAACATGTTGAGTGTGCACACATTTGTGTATGCATGTACATGTTTATGCATGTGTGTGATTTATTTTTTATAGGCGAGAGAGAAGAGCAATCTTTGTTTTTTAATTTGGAGAAAGAACGCTGTTTTCTTTGAGACGTGATACCTTGCTTTACAATGAAGAAGAAATGTAACACATTTCTTATATCTTATGTTATAGAGACACCAGAATCAGTTAAGAACATTATAGTCTGTTAAGCTATGGTTGCAGTTAGAGCTTACATGTAAAGCCCTTCAAAAACTCCTGTGTTGAAGATTTGGTCCCCAGCTGATGGTGGTGTTTGGAGATGGTGGAAATTTTAAGAAGTGGGGCCTTGTGGAAGTTGTTCTCCAAGAGTGTGACCTTGGGGGACTGTTATTGTGTGATCCTGTTGGCCCATGCTCCCTCCATCACTTCACTCTCATCCGACCTCTCTCTATTTCCTCTTTATTTTACTCTCTCACACACACACACCTTTGCTCTATTTCCTCTCTGTCACACACACACACACACACACACACACACACACACACCTGCCTTTGCTCTCTCCCTCTTTCCTGCACGGTCTCCATGACAGGACTAGCTCTGCTCCACACTCCCCTACCTGGTAGCTGGTCTCACTTCAGGCCCAAGGCTATGTGCCCACACAACCATGGAGTCAAACATCTGAAACCAAGAGCCAAAGTTCATCTTTCCTTCTTTAAGTCAATTTATCAACGCTATTTTATCATGTGACACAAAACTGAGTAATTTGAAGTGAGTCCACCACTTTCAGTATTTTAGACATTTTATACTTTTGTTCTTTCCCTGTATGTCTTTACCTCTGAATTTTCAAACTTGATGAAGTTAAAGGAAAATGGACAGAAAAAGATACTTAGAAATCATTTTGACAAATGCCTTTTGGTATCATTTGAGATTTTGTATTTTCAGTGACTTTTCCACCCACAAGAAATCCTTTCTCTGTCTTCCCATAGATAAAAAGTGAGCGCCCACACAATGGTTGCCTATCAAAACTTCAGCGTGGGCCCAAAAGGCTCTGTGCATCCTGGACTGTGGGCAGGGAGGCCCTGGTTGGGTTTGCTCTCGCTGGTGCTGTTTTAATGTAGTTGCCTACACATTGAAAACGGACAAACAATGCAAGCTGAGGTGGACTGGTGTATGTTTTTCATGATGATATATATTTTTAGCCCTTCAAAATCAGGCATTAGTTTCATTTTTGCCTGTCTGCTGAACCTAAGCCTTGCTGAAATAACAGGAGGTAACACTGATTTGACTTCTCAACCCTTAAGTAGAAACTTCAGAAAAGATCCTTGTGACTATTTGTTACTGCGAGCTTATTGATTGATTTCTGAAGTTTCCTGTTCCAGTGACTTGCCTATGAAAACAAGGTATTTTGTGAATCACTCTTTCTACGATGTGGCAGATGTTAGCATGTCAGAATGTTCAGGCTGCACTAGAGACATGGAAAAGGGTCACAGTACAAAAGAAAAATGGGATTTTTGAAAGAATGTGTCTACATCAGAGTAACAAGTCTCCCCAGCCATGCTCTGGCTTTCCAGCTGGGACTTTGCTTTACAATCTGAATTTTATTAACAAGCCCAGCCCAGTCCAAGCTGCCAGCAAGAGAAAATCAGCAGAAACAAGTGTTAGGGGAGAAAAAGCCCTCCCCTGCGTCACGGGCTCAGCCCCTGTGTCTTGTGTCCTGGGGGTCTGAGAAGACTTCAGCTCACAGCACCATGCTGCTTCCCTAGCAGGACGAGATCCTCACTGCTGACCTCAGCAGGGTCCTAACCAAACACTCCACTTGCCAGGTCCTTGCAGGCGAGAGGCTGTTCATCTCCTCTGGAGAGAAAAGAGCACTTCGGATTCAGAAGCCAAACCAACATGCAACTGCCAGCCCCATCTGCGCTTTGGCTCCCAAGCTTAGTGCCTGTAACTGGGTTTAAACCAAGGCGTGGGGTATAGCAAGAGGAGGAGCAGGGAACGGTTTACAGAGACATAACTAGAAACAGAGACAGAGAGAAAGGCAGAGTCAGGGAGACAAGAGAGCAAGACAGAGGGAATGAGAGGGAGACCCCGATAGAGAGAGAGGAAAAGGGGAGGCAGAGACAAAGGCAAAGAGGGAGAGAGAGAGAGAATTCTCCTGTCTCTGTGTGGCCTTAGCACACAGGAAATGGACCAGCGCTTGTTGCTATCAACTGAGACCATGGACATTCTTAATTCAAGGCCTGTTTCATTCTTTCTGAGCATGCCCTGTGTGAGCAATCCCAACTCTAAAATGGTACAGCTCTGCAGAATAGTCAGAGGATGCTTCACTGGTCACTGGTGCACCTTTCCCCCATTACCCCTAGTAAATTGTATATGCCAGCTGTCATCTGAGGGGATTCCTTTATATATGCGATGGTCTGAGTGAGAAATATCCTCTGTGGGCTTCTGTACTTGAACATGTGGTCCCCAGTTTGTGGTGCTAATTGAGGAGATACGGCTTTCTGGAGGAAGTAGGTCACTAGAGGCAAGCTTTAAGATTGTAGAGCCTCACCTGCTTCCTGATCACCTTCTCTGCTTCCTGTGTGTTCAGAAAAACTGTGATCAGCCAGGCACCTGCCCCCCTGCCATCCTTGATGGGCTCCCATTCTGGAACTGTGATCAGCCAGGCACCTACCCCCCTGCCATCCTTGATGGGCTCCCGTTCTGGAACTGTAAGCCAAAATAAACTTTTATAAGTGACTTTTGCTGGTGGGTTTTTTTGTTTGTTTGTTGTCTTTTTGAGACAAAGTTTCCCTGTATTCACAAATGGCCTGGAACTTGCTATGTAGACCAGACTGGCCTCAACGTCAAAGAGGTCCATCTGCCTCTGGCTCCTGGGTGCTGGGATTAAAGGCATAGACTACCACAGCCAGCTTTGTTTGTGGTATTCCATCACAGCAACAGAAAAGTAATTGATACATATTATAAGGATGTGAGTTTGTTTTTCAATATATAGCATACAAGAAATTCAGGAGTCAAAATCATTCAGTAAAAAAAATCCTAGGGAAATTTTCTAAGTTATTTGAACTGAAATATGTATACATGCACATATATGGACAGATTGATAGATGATGGTGGATGGATGGATGGATGGATGGATGATAGATTAGATAGATAGATGATAGATAGATAGATGATAAATAGATAATAGATGATTGATAGATGCAGTAAAAAAAATCCTAGGGAAATTTTCTAAGTTATTTGAACTGAAATATGTATACATGCACATATATGGACAGATTGATAGATGATGGTGGATGGATGGATGGATGGATGGATGATAGATTAGATAGATAGATGATAGATAGATAGATTAGGTAGATAGATGGTTGGTTGGTAGGTAGATAGATAGATAGATAGATAGATAGATAGATAGATAGATAGATGGTAGATGGATGATAGATAGATGATCGATGATAGATATAGATAGATGATAGAAGATAGATAGATAGATAGATGATAG
>NW_008358024.1:105006-123724 GCF_000622305.1 Nannospalax galili | reverse complement strand
AACCCCAAAGAAATCTATCACTTATCAATCCTTCATAAAATACTTAAAGCTCTATGTACTGAAGGAAAATCAATTTCAAGAGCTGAATCATAAAAGTTTCAAGCAATGCCATGACATAAAGTAAGAGGATTTGAGCACAGAGGCAATCCAATTATAGCCACTGAGTGTTAAAAACATGATTAACTCTTTCTTGATTGATCATGCCCTTCTTGTATTATTGACTCCAAAGTTTGTGCAAAAATAGTCACAAAATCCAGTACACTGGGTCGCAGTCTATGCAGGAGAAAGGTGAGCGGTTAGCCCTTACAATCTCAATGTCAAATGAAAGGCAGTGATTATGTGTGTGTCGTCTGCAGTCCTCATTATTGATGATGCTGTCTACAAGAGTTGGAGGAGGGGCCCAATATTGTACTGCAACAACTTACAGTCCCAGCACATAAGAAAAAAGTAAGTGTACTTATTAAAAACATAAAAGATGATGGTATATAGAAATCAATTCTGTAAGTTATGCAAAAGAGTAAAATGTGGAAGACTCATCCAGGGAGAAGACATATGCAAAGAAAAATTTAAGCTGTGCCCCATGGACTGCTCCCTTTCCATATCAGACCGAGCCTGTGCGTCCCCATTCCACATAAACACACTGTGCTAACTTAGCTCCTCATGTTCACTCAGATTTCGCATCAATATTCTTGGGCCAGTTTATACATTGATGTCAGTCAATGCCTCTGTTTAATTGCCTTCATAAAGCACAGCCCTTCCAAAGCCCCCACAGCCTACCTTTCCAATACCACCGACCTGATAGCACAGACTTAACAATCTGTAATTTTATGACATAGGCTTTGTCATAGTTCTGTCAACTTGGCACAAATTTGACACACTGGGAAGAGGAAATCTCAGTTTAGGATTTCCTCCATCTGGTTGGCCTGTGGTCATGTCTATGGGCATTTTCTTAATTGTTAGTTGATGTAGAAGGGCCCAGCTCACTGTGGGTGGTGCCATCCCTGGGCAGGTGGACCTGGGCTGTATAAGACAGGTAGCTAAGTACGTCAGGGGAAGCGAGCCAGTGAGCAGAGTTGCCCCATGGTCTCCACTGAAGGTCCTGCCTCCAGGTTTCTGACTGAGTGCCTACCTTGACATCCATTGGTGATGACTGTAATTTGAAAGCTGAAGTAAACCCTTTCCTCCCCAAGCTGCTTTTGTTTAGAGTGTCTAATCACAGCAACAGAGATGTAAACTAGAAGAGGAATTGGTACAGGGGATGTGGGGTCTTGCTGTGACGACCTCACCATGTTTTGGGGGGCAGGGAGGGGTATGGAAGATTTTGGAGCTTTTGGCTGGGAAAGCCAGTGAGTGCTCAGAGCTTAATGAGCTGCTGTGGGAACTTGGAAGAGACGGTTGGGAGAGATAAAGACAGGAGAAGCCTGGCTTGTGATGGTCCTGTGCCAAAGTTGACAAGTGGGTGGGGGGATGGTATCATTTTCACTAACTGGACACAAACCTAGACATGCCTGGAAAGAGGGAATCCAATTGGAAATTGCCTCCATGGGCCTGCCCTATGGACATGTCTGTGAGGTGTTATCCTTATTGCTATTTGAGGAAGGAGGAGGGCCCAGCCTACTGTGCATGCTGCCATCCCTGGGAAGGTGGGCCAGACCTATGTAAGGAGGAGGCAGTAAAGAGTTCCTCCATGGTCTCTGCTTCAGTTCCTGCCTCCGGGTTCCTGTCGTGGCCTCCCTCCATAATGGACTGGGACTGGGACATGTAAGTCAACAAGGGGAAGCGAGCCAGTGAGCAGAGTTGCCCCATGGTCTCCACTGAAGGTCCTGCCTCCAGGTTTCTGACTGAGTGCCTACCTTGACATCCATTGGTGATGACTGTAATTTGAAAGCTGAAGTAAACCCTTTCCTCCCCAAGCTGCTTTTGTTTAGAGTGTCTAATCACAGCAACAGAGATGTAAACTAGAAGAGGAATTGGTACAGGGGATGTGGGGTCTTGCTGTGACGACCTCACCATGTTTTGGGGGGCAGGGAGGGGTATGGAAGATTTTGGAGCTTTTGGCTGGGAAAGCCAGTGAGTGCTCAGAGCTTAATGAGCTGCTGTGGGAACTTGGAAGAGACGGTTGGGAGAGATAAAGACAGGAGAAGCCTGGCTTGTGATGGTCCTGTGCCAAAGTTGACAAGTGGGTGGGGGGATGGTATCATTTTCACTAACTGGACACAAACCTAGACATACCTGGAAAGAGGGAATCCAATTGGAAATTGCCTCCATGGGCCTGGCCTATGGACATGTCTGTGAGATGTTATCCTTACTGCTATTTGAGGAAGGAGGAGGGCCCAGCCTACTGTGCGTGCTGCCATCCCTGGGAAGGTGGGCCAGACCTATGTAAGGAGGAGCGTGTGTGTGTGTGTGTGTGGTGTACATGTACATGTATGTGGCTATAGTTATGGCAATCTGTGTGTACAACTAAACTCTCACTAGAGAAGGTACTGAGGTAGGAAAGAGCCACTGAAATTCTTGCTTTATATGGTTTAGAGTCTGAGGGTTATTTCTGGGGAATTTTCCTTAAGGTTTCTTCATAGTGCGAGGTATCACCACATTCCCAGCAGCTGAGTCACACTTCATAGGAAATGCTCCGAGGATGAGATGTATTTCTACTACTAGATGCTAATGAAGAAGAACCAAGACCAGATCTGTTGCCAAGATGATCTACATCAGGAAATGAACCTCTTTGGGCCATCCACCTGGGTCAGGACTGAGTGCCAGGCTGGGCGTGGGACTGGGTGAGGGGCTGGGTGAGGGGCTGGGTGCAGGGCCGGGTGCACTGGAGGAGAGCTGACCTGGCTTCATCACTCCAGTATCATCCTCCACTCCTAGTCCTGAGCCTTTCTTTACTCTAGCTTAAGCTTATTCAGCAAAGATTTGACAAGGACATACCATGTGATTTGCTTCATTAAGTAAGAGCTTTGAGAAAAATCCATGTGTATACTAGATCCCTTCTGTGGAGGAGATTTTTACAAATTTCTATAATGCAAGGCAAATGTGTGTGCATACTCTGAACCTGAGTGTAAGGGCAGAGAATGGAGCTGCAGACATCCTTTGAGGATGTGTTCACCTTGGAGAGCACTGATGGAGGAGTCCTGTAGACTTGCACTGCTGAGAGGTATACAAGCCCAAATAGGATGGGAAAGGGGAGAATTATAAATGAAGAGGAGAGAGAAAAACCAAAGATCGGTCCAGGGAGCCAGAGCTGCCCTCACAGGCTTCTTCTGTGTCATCTACTCCGTCAAAGTGTTTAGAAACCAGGGTCTGCAGCTGAGGGTTTAACAAGCAATGAAATGCCAGCGGCAAGATTCTGAAAGACCGGGAAGGAATTCCAGGTAAATGATTTTCATCTTATGATGTAATACGGTAACAGAAGTTTTTAGAACATAGCATAATTCGATCAAGTCTGATCCAAAACAAAGGGGAGATGCAGGCGCGTGGCCAACAGTCTAGACGCCATCACAGACGTGCGGCTTGCTAAGCTGAGGCGAAGGAGACGCTGCAGAGGCCAGGGCTGCACACCCGGCCAGGACCACCTCATAGCGCTCTGACGTCACCCTGTTGTGCCTGTCAGGCTGACATCACAGATGAGGGAAATGAAACCCTGGGTGGGGGCTGAAGGATTGTGAGAGCAAGCAACATGTTAGATAGGCACATGTATGATGAAGGGAGGGAGGAGACTGTGAGCTCGGATCTGTTCAAACACAAAAACACATGTATGATGAAGGGAGGGAGGAGACTGTGAGCTTGGATCTATTCAGGATTTCAAGCTACCTCGGGCCCTTAGACTTCCATCTCTATTTCCCTAGCAACATCATCAACCTCCAGTACAACCCACTTACAGTAAGATTATCTCAACCCTAGTACTGTGTGTTGCTCTAAACTCTCTGATGAGCATGGCGTGCATCACAGCACTGTTCGGATCTCAGACCTCTGCTCCTGCTCTGACTTAAGTCATCAAGTCTACTGCCTTTACTCTAACCATAGGCCCTCCTTTCTTTATAAAGGCCCCTGGTGGGCAACAATGTCCTACTGTAGCCACAATCAATAATTACTGAGTGGGAATTAGATGCTCAGAATAGTAGTAACATAGAAAGGACAGGGAGAGGAGGAAGAAACAAGGATCAAGGGGAGGACAGGAAGAAAGAGAGAGGAGAAGTCTCTCCTACTTGACCTAGTTGGAAAGACCAAGGGACATTAGGACAAGATGATGGTTTAGAAATTGTCTCTCTGTGACCTGGAGAAGGAGAAGAGTCGGAATAGGAAAGAATACGGACTTTTCCAAAGCATGAGCAATTTGCTTCTCTCTTTATAAAGCACTCACAATAGAAAAGAATCTATTCTGGAAGCAAATACTTTTAAATGTATGTCTGATAAAAAATCTTGTTCTTGAATATGTAAAGAACACACCTGAAAACATGAAAAATGAAAACCAATGTCTAAAAGTTCCAAGAAAAGAGGCGTAAGAGGAGGGAGAACAGCAGGGACAGTGCTTCTTGCACTCCAAAGAGATTGAAACTAAACAGTCTCTGGGCTGGAGAGATGGCTCAGCTGTTAAGAGCACTGGCTGCTCTTGAAAAAGACTCCAGTTCAATACCCAACACCCACATGGCAACTAACAACCGTCTATAACTCCAGTTCCAGGTGATTAGGCACCCTCTTCTGACTTCATCAGACATTGCATACACATGGTACACTTATGTGCAGGCAAAACACTCACACACATTAAATAAAAATAAATCTTAAAAAGTTTAAAAATTAAAAATATTAAAAGGATTTTTAGAAGTCTAATCACACTAGATCCTGGAGTAACCACAAGAATTCCCGTTATGTGTTATATGTGGAAATGGGAACTGGAACTGATACCTCAGTGACCCGGAAGTTTTAGGGATACTAAATGTACATTTGTCATCCAACCTAATAGTCGTCTTCAGTCCACCAAAAATGAAGCCATTTGTTACAGAGGAACTTTGGTCATGATAACGAAAAGAGCCACAAATATGTACCCATTGTCCAAACGAAAAACGAAAGGAAATAAATCCACACAGCGGAATATTACCCAACAGTAAAAGAGAAACACTAAATCAGGTACTCTGAAAAATATTACAGGATGCAGTCAGACAAAAGAACAGAGTCTCAATGGCAGACAGCAGGAGGTACTGCTATGGGTCAGGGCTGAGGGGGTGGGTGACTGCACAGGAATTCAGGGAAACTTCCAGATTGATGGGAATTCTCTGTATCATTGTGCTGGTTAGTTTTTTTTTTTTGTCAACTTGATACAAACTACAGTCACCTTGGGGCTGGAGAGATGGATCAGTGGTTAAGAGCACTGGCTGCTGCAGAGGACCTAGGTTCGATTCCCAGAACCCACACAGCGGCTATGAACCGTCCTTAACTCCAGTTCCAGGGGAATCCGAAGCCCTCTTCTGACCTCCGTGGCATTGCACAGCACGGACATGGGTACACTCACATACATGCAGGAAATACACTCTTGCGCATAAAATAAAAATAATAAATAAAATATTTTAAAAAGAAAACAAAATAATGCTTTATTTAACTCATAAAATAATTTTAAAAACAAACAAACTACAGTCACCTGGGAAGACAGAACCTCGACTGAAGAATTCCCCAGATCACATTGGCCTGTGGCCATGTCTGTGGGGCATTTTCTTGACTGCTGGTCGATGCAGGAGGGGCCCAGTGCTCTGTGGGTGGTGCCATCCCTGGGCAGGTGGGCCTGGGCAAGCCAGGAGCAGGATCCCAACCTGGTCTCGACTTGAGCACCAGCCTCTGTGTTCCTGCCTTGGCTTCCCGCCTTGGTTCCCTCAAGATGGACTGTGACCTCTGAAGGTGAGACGGACGAAGCCTTTCCTCCCCAGGTTGATTTTGGCCAGTGTTTTACCACAGCACCAGAAAACAAACTAGGACAATCCTGGCTGCTGGGATGATTGCACAACCATAAGCAACTGAAATGATTTCCAACTGAAAATGTCTGCACCTTCTTGTATGTAAGTTACACTTCGCTTAAGCTTTTTAACTTAAAACTTTAGAACACAGCACTGCATGCACACAGTCCACTTCAGAATTTAAATGCAGTTCACCCGGACTTTCTTCATGAAGCCTTACCTGAAACTCAGGAAGAACATAATCAGGCATAAATTGACATTTTTCTGTGTGCTAAGAATAGTTACTGTGCTTTGATCTACCCTGAGTTGTCTAGAATTTCTACATCCAGTAAGAACTCCACTTGCTCCCTGGCTATATTTAAATTGCTATCCATTAACAATAAAAATGTAAAAGTGCTTCAAGCATAACATCCTTCCACAGCCAGCTCAGAAGATTTTATTGGATAGCATTAATCTAAATTTTCTCACTAGAAATTAAGTATATGTTTTCAAAACTAAATGGAAAATATATTAATTTTGCATTTTGCCTGTATTCGCACTGACTGGGTTAGAAATGTGGTATTTAGGAGTGGCCTGTATGGATGCCCAGCCGTGAACACAAAGCTGTAAACTTCTATATTTTTATGCAGAAAGAAGTGAATATTTTAGAGGGTTTCTGGCTAGAACACAGGTCAGGGATCACAGGAAGCAACCATCTCTGTGCAGCAGTCTAAGATAAAGGTCCCTGGGGTTGTGAACTGACTAAATATTGAGGGGCACGCGGGGGAACAGATGGAAGGCGGACGATGGACGCTCGCTCACTCGTTCGTTCGGCACCGGCCTTCAATTCCACCCAGCAGACTTCAACAGGAGAAGTTCAGCGATTCTTTTCCCTTTTCTAAGACGTGCATCGAAGAGGTGTGACCGCCACCAGATAGAGTGTCTTCCTGATTCTCCGGGCTCGTCGTCGGAATATTGATTGTGTAGACGGCACACCGCAGGGGGACTTCCCAAGGACTAAACGCGCTGTCGTGGTGATGGTGTCTGAGGCAGAGGTGGGAGGTGCAGCAGTGCTGTGGGCCTGTGCACTCTGTCCCCTGCACTTCTCACGCTGCGAAGACCAGCCGTCCTCAAGTTTTCCGCATCTCCATGCTACAGTTTTTACTAAAAATTGTTAAGAACTTGTCCTGCAATTTCTCTGCCTTCATGAGATGCGCATGCCCATCACCCGGAGAAGCTCTGTGAAACAATAGTAGGTGATTACTGTATTTTAAAAGTGAAATCTTTATGTGCCCTGATTCCAAACGGTTCCACTTTGTGGGGTGTGGAGTGTGGAGTGCCCCTCCCAGGAGCCTCCCCCCCTCAGGAGATGGAGCCGCCCTGGGAAGACCGGCCTTTATCAGCTCCCGGGGTGTGTTTTCCATTTTTATTGCTGGTCATGCACTACCATGAGATTGAAATTGCACTGCTCTATCTCTCCACACCAGCCGAGCGCAGGCTGGAAAACCATGTGAGGCGCTTACTCTTTTCAAGCAAAGAGTAAAAAGCATCTTTAAGAAAGTTTTATTTTGACTTCTGAGGAAAGTCAGACTCTGCTACCTATTTGTATATGTTTCAAGGCCCAAGCTCCTGAACATCAGTCAGCACCGCCCATCTCTGACTTCACAGTGGCTTTCCCAACCTAGCTGCAGTGCATGAGAGTCCTTCCTTCAGAGTTCTCCCCAGGACCCCGCCCGTCTCTGCACCTGTGCAATCCCGGTGCTTTGACCCGGAGCCTTTCCGCCCTTATGTCTGTTTTACATATGAATTCCTGCACCATAAATCTCCAATAGCCATATCGCTAATAAATGTATTCCATTATCTGACATCTCCATAAAGGTGGCGTACCCTAGTATAGAATACACATTGAATTCGTTACTTTTCTCATTTCTGTGAATTTACCAGACAAGAAGCACCTTAGGGAAGCAGGACTGGGTTCAGCTTGCTGGTCCAGACAAGATGGCAGCATCAGGGAGGGCGTGGGTGCAGGTAGGAGGCAGTGTCCGACTGGGCACTGGCGTCTGCAGTCCAGGAAGCAGAGAGTAAACAGAAACTGGGTCTGGGTTATAAAAGCACAAAGCTCAGGCCCAAGGCCCTACTTCCTCCAGCAAGGGCGTGCCTCTTAAGGGCTCCACGTCCTTCCCAAACACCATCACCAGCTGGAAACTAGGTGTTCAGACACATGAGTCTGGGGGTGGTGTTTCACATTCACAAGATACAGTATCTATGTTTCTCCATGCTGGTTTATTTTAAACTGTTCTGTGCCATACCACGGGCTGCATTTGCTCTCGGTTATAAACACCAGTAAACATAAGAGGAGCAGAAATCGAATGCTGACTTTTAAACTATGGTCCTGCCTTCCATCTAGAGCAGTGCCAGAGTGGTCTTCCACAGCCCAGGTAAGCAGAGGGAAGGAAAGGGAGCCACAGAGGGACCCAGAAGCCGCACGCCTCAGTTGCAGCAATGAAACACTCAGAAAGATGGCAAGTAAGTTAAGGCCTCGGCCTGCCACATCCAAGTAGAGTTTGTGCAAGGAAAGCAACGGAACACCAGTCAAAGCAGGAAGGTTTAATTTGCCCTGCTCTTTCCTCCTCACATCACTTCTGTGCTTGACCCCAAGTGCGTTCCTCAGTCCCTTTCCACTTTATTTATTGAGGCAGGGTGTCTCACCGAACCCAGAGCCTACGAGTTCTGGCTAGCCTTATCAGTCAGCTTGTGGAAGGATGTCCTGTCTCTTCCTCCTGAGTGCTGAGATTACAGGCCATGCCTGTCTAGGCTTTATGTGTGTTCTGGGGATCTGAACTCTGGTCCTAAGAAAGCAATAGTGTCAAAACTACATACTCTCTGAGGCCAGCAGCCTAACTCTATAGGAAAGAAAGAACTGCATCAGAGCTCTCTGGAGCCCTGTCTTCTGTAAAATTTTTGTCTCTAGAACCACCACAAAAACTTTCACTTAGTTCTGGGTATTTATTGAAAACAATCAGTAGTAATTGTTTAACATCGCATTTCCCAGAGAAATGGACAATATTTGGGGGGAATAAGAGGTTCTCAAACAACTCAAAAGAAAAGCAGAGGGGATGATGTTCATGGAAAGCTTTGAGATGCTCCAACCTAGTCCTGGGAACCTCAAAACCCACGTACATTTGCAGGGGTGTATGAGTTCTCAGAAAGGACCTGAGGATGCCCAGGATGCTCACTTGTGGTCAACTTCAAGGATGTGTACCAGTAGGAAATGAAGACCAAGGTTTCACCTACAGTCAGCTACAAAGATGTATGCAACAGGAAGTGGAGGTCAGGGTCTCACCCATGGTCTGCCTCAAAGATGCCTGCAGCAGGAAGTGAGCACTATGGCAGGTCTGGGAACTACAACAGCTTTGAAGATGAGTACACAGCCCATGGTAGATACATTCATACAGAGTCTTGCACCATCGGTAGAGACTTACTCATTTAAGACATTTTAAGAATATTTTATTTATTATTTTTCTTTTATGTGTATTGCCTGCATGTAAATGCATCCGTATTGTGCAATGCCCATGGAGGTCAGAAGAGGGCACTGGAGTTTTGGATAATTGTTGGACACCTAACTAACAATTAGTTAGGGTGCTGAGACTCAAACCTAGGTTTTCTGCAAGAACAGCCA
Source organism: Nannospalax galili (assembly GCF_000622305.1). Taxonomy (NCBI): domain Eukaryota; kingdom Metazoa; phylum Chordata; class Mammalia; order Rodentia; family Spalacidae; genus Nannospalax; species Nannospalax galili. The sequence continues at coordinate 114,118 of NW_008358024.1, read as the reverse complement.
GTGTTCTTAACTGCCAACCATTGTTCCAGTCCCTGATTTAAGGCATTCGAAGAAACATCAATCCAAACATTAGCTAATAATGATCAATGACCACAGCAGAAATTTCAGTATTAGGGCATTAAAGAACACAGAATTTAAGAGTTAGTTCAAAACATGGGGCTGGAGAGATGGCTCAGCAGTTAAGAGCACTGACTGCTCTTGCAGAGGACGAGAGTTCCATTCCCAGCACCCACATGGTGGCTATGAACCGTCCTTAACTTCAGTTCCAGGGGAATCCGAAGCCCTCCTCTGACCTTCACGGCATTGCACGACACGGGTGCACTCACGTACATGCAGGCAGTACAGTCATACACATAAAATAAAAATAAATTAAAAAAAGAAAAGAAATCAATAAGAACTGTGCCTAAAACAGCACACACTGTGAATTTTCTAAAAAATGCACTAAGATATTATATAGATGTATGTGTTCAAAATAACATATTCTCTATGCATTCAACTTATATATAAGAAAACTGTGTCTAAAGAGCTAAAAATATGAGAATAATTTGTCATGAGATTGAGAACATCAAAAAAGAGATAAATGTATCAAGTATAAATTCTGGAATTGGAAAATATAAAATTTCTGCAGAAAATTTCAATAGAAAAGCTGTATTGATCAGGGAGGAACAGAAGTAACAGTGTGAAATGCATATTAAGAGCTTTAATAGACTGGCTCACATCATGCAGTCTGGGTAGTCCAACAGTGGCTGACTCATACAAGTGGCCAAGAATCCAGTAGCCGCTCCTTCCCATGGGCCGTGTAAAAGGTGCAGCCCACATTTAAGGTGGTCTTCCTCATCAATTAGCCTTCAAGACCGTTCCTCACAGACAAGACCACAGGCCGAACTGACCCAGATAATTCTCACTACGTCTCTCTCCCCAGGTGATTCTACGTTGTGTCAAGTTGACAGCTAAAACTAGCCAGCACAGAGCACGCCACAGTAATTTGCATTGGGAAAAGTGAAAATCAGGCAAGTGAGTTTATATTGTCCAGTCTGAAGCACAGAACTTTTTAAAAGATAAATAAAAATGAACAGAGCTCACCGAAATCTGGGGAACCATTAAGTGTCACGATGTGCGTGCAACGGACGTCTCAAGACGCAAGAAAGGAGGAAAGGGAAAACCAGTAAAGAGAAACAGCGCCAGAAAAGGAAGGAGGCCTGACTTGTGTCCCCAGATCCCAGGTAAAAGCCAGACAGGCCTGATGACCCGCATGGAATGCTAGAACTCTGAAGGCAGAGACAAGGGATCCCCCAGGCAGGCTGACTAGGCGGATTTCCCAAGCTCTGAAATCAGCAAGAGACTCGACCTCAATAAAGTTGGTAAGAATATCAGCTTCAGGCCTCCACACACATGTACACACACTCACATACACATGTACACGCGTATACCCACACACATGCTAACGAGATGCATGTATGTCAAACGCATGTGCATGTAAATTAAAAGAATGCCTGAAAACATCTCATTTTATGAAAAACATTCTGGAACTCAATAAAATCTAGGAAAGTTTTAAGCAGATATGAAGTAAAATACAATCATAATCAGAACATCAGAGGCACAGAAAAACATTATAAGTAGAAGAAAGATATGAGTCACCATGCGCATGAGCACTGAGCACCTAGATCAAGCAACTTGCTTCTCGTGGAGGGCAGAAAACAGTGGAATATGATATTCAAAATTCAGAAAGAGAAAGACTATCACCCAGGAATCCTACACCACGGATTTCTGTCCTGCAACAGTAAAGCATAAAGCACTACATTCTCAGACAGGCAAAACATCAGAGAATTGTCCATGACATTCACGCTTACGAGGTGCTGGACGGAGTCTAGAGCTGAGGTGACAGACCCAGTAGAGGAACAAAGGGAGCGACCGTGCTGGCTGCAGGGAAGTCAGTTCTGCACATGCAAACGTGCTTCTTAGGTCATAACTCTCTTCTGTCTGGTTGGCATGAAGCTGAGGAGATGTGTTAAGGAAGGTGGGGTCCGCTAAAGAGGGAAGTATGGCCATACTTCATTGTACACGTGCATGAATATTCCCAAGGTTAAAAAATTTAAAAGCAATTTCATAGAACAGTAATGGTAAAGCTGAGTGTAGACGTTTTCACTCTGTAAGGTTGGGGGTTCTCCAAAGGAAAAACAAAGGGGCGCCACAAAACGTCACCTCCAGAGTCATGAGAACCAAGCTGCGATTACATAAGATGTTAACTATAATTTCCCAGGGAACTGAGTTAACTCAGTGCCATGCTGTGATACATCCAATTAACATAAAAACACACAAATGAAGAAATAAAGCCCCACAAAACACATAAAGCACTGGAACACAATGGTTAGAGCATTCCAGCAGTAAATACATTAAAAGTAGATAGATTTGCCCATTCTAAGGGCAAGGATTGGCAGAATTACTCAGAAACAAAATTCAGCTACGTGTCAGTAAGAATACTTCCATGTGAAAGAAGCCAGCGAGTCAGAAATAACGATATGGAGATGTAGACCGTATGTCCAGTCATGTCAAAAAACTAGGATGAAAACAACCAGAGAAGGTAAATGAATCTCCAACGAAATGAACTGTATTTAAAATTACTAAGCTTATTATAATATTTACATACATGAGCAATCAATCATAGACTGCAACCATAAATATATATATATTTGCGTATATGCTGCATACACTATTTGAGATCCAATATATGAGGCAGAAAGCCAGAGATTGAAGGGGGATACACAACTCGGCATTACTGGTTGACTTCTTTAACCCTTGTTTTCAACCTGAGGATAAGCTGTGTAGGTGACCGTGGGGCTTTCTTTTTCTGAGAACAGCTTGGTCTATACTTGTTCTTCTCTCGGACTCCATAACTCTTTTATTCTAGGGACTCTGGGGCTCTTTCTCCTCATCCGATGGCTCAGCAATGCTACCGAAAGCTGCAGGAGTATGATACCTAATTCTTCACAGGTAACACATCTTAGTTCCTGATCTGTCGCTGTCACAAAAGCAACTTAAGGGGAAAGGGCTTATTATAGCTCCAGGTTCCATTCATCTTGGCCAAGAAGTCACAGCAGCAGGAGCCTGAGCAGCTGGTCACATGACATCCACAGTCGCACACAGCAATGAGTTAACATATGCATGCTGACTGATGCTCAGCTCACTGTCTTCACTCTACATTATACAGTTCAGAATTCTCTGCCTAAGGAATGGTGCCACAGTGGGTGGGTCTCCCCACGTCACATAACGTGATCAAGTAACCCACCCCAGACTTTCCCACAGCTCAGCCTGACCTAATGCTTCATTGAGACTCTCTTCCCAGGCACTTCTAGATTGTGCAGAATTGACTGTTAAAGCTAAGCCTTGAGCTAGTGAGATGGCTCAGCAGGTCAAGCACTTGCCACCAAGTCCAATGACCTGAGTTCAATCCTTGGGACCCACATGGTGAAAGGAAAGAGCTGACTCGTACAATTTGTCCTCTGATTGCTACACATAACCTGTGGCACCCACATGCCACCACACACACACACACACACACACACACACACATACACACATTAATAAACGTAGTTTTAAGAAAGGTTTTAAAAACTAATCACTGCACAATTGAAATGTTTGGTATTCTCTATCTCCTACCCAGTAGGACTGTGCATAATTTTACATCTTTACATTTTTATGCTTTTTGAGAAACTTCTGGGGGCTGTAGTGATGGCTCAGTGGTTAAGAACACTTGTTGCTCTTTCAGAAAACCTGAGTCTGGTTCCCAGCTTCCAAGTGGTGGCTCACAACTGCCTGTAACTCCAGTTCCAGGGGATTAGATGCCCTCTCCTGGTCTCAGGGCATTTTCACTCATGTACACATACAAACACATGGGCACATACAGTTACACATAAATTTAAAAACATAAAATAAATCTTAGTAAAGGAAAGCCTTCCTCCCCTCCCCCACAGCCATCCTTTTCTGTAACTGTTACTTGATACATGTTAGAATTTCAATTTTGTCCATTTTTCTTTCTCATGAATAATAAATTTTTACTAGAACCATGACGCTTAATGGTATGGCTGGTGACTTGAAGACAATTTCTGTTATTGGTGAAACCAGTTTATCTCAAGGGATTAATGATGCTCAGATCAATGAGCCATGAACTTCCAAAGGCATCAGTGACAGATGATCCATCATCATCTCTTCACACCGAACCACCTGTGACCACCCACAGAATCCTGCAGGCCCAATCCTTCTATAGCTTAATGAGCACCGGTCACAATCCCAGTGGCAATATCATGCAGCGCCAGAGACCTTAGCAACCACTGGGCAAGTCCTGCATCAACCCTGCCACTTGCTACTTATGTGACCTTATGAAGCTCAGTGAAATGATGTGCCTCAGTTTCCCCAGTTGTGAAATCAAGGTCACTTCAATGACAAGCCATCAAAGTGCCAAGCCCAATGCCTAAAACAAACTATTTCTGGCTCTGAGGCACCTCTGGAAAATAGCATGATGCCATGAAGCTCTCCTTTAACACCCTATGTGGGAAGAGGACACTGGGATCTGCAAATAAAGGGTAATAGGAAGCCACATGGAGCACTGTGTCCATCAATGGGGAGGACACCACAAGATGAGTGACATGGAAAGGCAGAAGGATCTGCTCTCCTGGCTTCCTACACCACCTCCCGTCAAATTGGCTCGTGGCACACGTTCTTCTTAAAGACCTGGTATGTTTTCATGATGTTTGCATTTACAATATCAAATGGTTTTAGTTATTTAACAATCCTGATTTGTTTCATAAGATTCATGTAGGAAACTTGTGTACTTAAAGCCAGCAAAATTACGCATTTATCCACAAGATGGGCAGGCCTGATGTGATGAGCTTCCCAGAAAGAACAAAGACAGAGCAGCTCCGTTGACCTTGAGGACTGAGCATCTATCTTCCTGTTCTACCTGATTATATCAGACTCAGTGTTGTTACCAAGGCCCCCCCTCACTTAAAACACCAGCATCATTCTGTGGAGACCACAGTCTGCTGTCATCTCCCAGAAGACTGTGACACACACCCGGACAGAAGGGACCTAAAATCAGAGCACTTTGATTCTTCTTGGCCGGAACGTTTTCTATTTTTATCCTTATTCCTCTTCCTGTTTTAGAATCCTGTATGTTCCTCCTCTCGTTCCAAAATAGACACATTACAAATGGAAAATTAGTGAGCGGCACATAAGAACGTGGTAATTATGTGACTGCCCAGCAATGAGATTAGATCCTATAATTTAAAACAATCACTGGCTGAGCTTTTTAATTCATACAGGGTAGAAAAGACAGGGCATTTGTTCTGGAAAAGTCTTTCTAATGTCTACTGGCTGTTATCCACAAACAAGAGCTTTTTTTTTTTTTAACAAATATTCCTTGACTGTTAAAATATGCAAATATATTTGGCTAAGAATTAATCACTAAAATGAAATCGTCTCACAGCGGGAAAGCATGCATTACAACATAGCATCACACATGAAGCCAAGCAGCTCTTGGCTTGCTCTAACCAGGAACAGCTCCAGTCGTTTTTCCAAACTTCACACGCACCAGTCCTAACCGGGTTTTAGTGAGGTCTTCTTTCCGACCTCTGCTGGGTAAATTTCCCCTCCTTTTCGGGTCCAGAGGAAGGTGAGCATTTGACCAATGCTCCAGAAGCTGATTTAAACCATCCCAGCCTTTATGAGACCAGGATAGCAGACTGCAACACAGAATGCCAGTGTGTAAGTGCATGCTGACACTTAGACAGTTCTCCTAAGAGCAGCACACCTGGGCTCAGTCTCCATGGAGCCCGGGAACAGACTTAGGCAGGTTTAGACATACAGTTCAATAGACACAAATGATAATGAACAAACACTGTGTTTAGAAGATAAGCACATTTAAATTTTCACCTTTAGGGGTCTATGTTAGCAGTGCCTGTGAAATAAATTGTAGTGCTCACTTCTGCGGCACATGTAAGATTGGAATGTTACAGAGAAGGTTGACATGGGCCCTGTGCAATGATGACACCCAAATTCGTGAACTGTTCTAAATTTATAAATAAAGAGGTCTATACAAAAAGAAAATGTATGAATCGTTTGGATTAAAACCCACAATTGGACATGTAACTAGAGGCCAGCAACAGATTATGGGGGGAAAATGGCTTAGTTTAACAAAAAAAAGTCTAAAACCTAAGTAAAAAGAGATTCCTTAGGAAACTTCATGGATTCCCAGCAAAATCTGAAACTAAAAATGAACTGTTTTTCTCTTTATTTTTCCTGTTTCTCCACCATCTGTGACCTCAAAGACACCCAGGACAGTACACTCTCAAACGTTTGACTGAATTGCCCTGACAGTCCCTCACCTCTGACCATCCACGGCATCTTGGTGCAATATCACTATCAGAAAGTGTCCTGGACCACCAAGAGGGGGAGTAAAGGTCACTATAAAACAAAATGGAAACTATTATTTTTAAGAAACAACAAATGCCAAAAATACTAAAATTTAATTTTCTGAATTTTATCCTCCCACACCGATTCGAAGCACTGCTTTTAACACAGATGTCTTCACACGCCTATCTAGACCGCCATCTGTTCTTGCTGTTTTATATATTGCAGTTTTGTAAGACATGCTAAGACCTGCAACATGACTCAAACACACGCTCAGCAACAGTTCGCTGCCAGTTCCAGGGGTGTTTTAGGGGATGGTCCTGACCCTTGGTCAAATTGAGGCTGGATGGTTAATGGCTTACAGTTTTTAATGTATATTTTTATTGAGGTTTGTGCATTTCATATAATAGATGTTAATCAAATTTAGACCCCCCTTCCTCTTCCACACTCTCCCATACCCCCTCACCAAATTTCATGTGTTCTGTCAGTCTATTAAGGTCTACCTAATCAAGCATTTGTACCCAGATGCCCCTCGGTGCAAGTTCTCCCACTGGAGTCTCGTCAGCCTGTCTAGAGTCCTGCCCTTAAAGAAGACTTGCTCTCCCTCACCCTGCAGTAATCAGACTTACAGCTTATTCTTCGAAGTTCACACTTCCCTGGAGGCATTCGGTACTAGTATGTTTACCTTATTTAGGGAGCACAGATACGTAATTTTCACCTGCTGTAACTGATCCCACACTAACATCTTTAGCGACATGGTTGCAGAATGCCACCACCTAGTCTCCCTGACACATGAACTAAATGTCCTCATGGCCCATAAAGTCCCTCTTGAAACAGTAGAGCAGTGTGACAGTGGAGCGGAGTGGGGGCTGTCTGCACTTGGGCCTTTCTTCATCCCTTTGTGATTAGCAGTCTGATTTCTGGAGAAAAGAGTTCAGTGGAATTACATACACAGTATCACAGTGCTCTGCAAAGACCCAGATTCCAGTTCCTTTGTCATCAAGGCGATCCTTCTCCACACCCTTCCTCCTGTTTCACTTAGAGAGTGCACAGAGCAAACAAGTAACGTGTTGGGCGTTCAGCCCCCAGAGTGGAAGCGTGCAGAGCTCAAGAAGCTTCCCCAGGCGATAGTGCAGCTGGTCTCATGCAGTCCATGGTAGGATGCACAAGCCTCAGCCAAATCCAGCCACTGATGCCTGCTTTCCAGTGCACCTGTCAAAGGGCCTCCTTCAGCATTCAAGGACCTGGGAGTGCTATGTACGTCTGTGTTTGAGTCAGGAACCTCCAGGCAATGGAGGATCAGGAGAAACCGGAAGAGACTGACCTTCCTAAGAAGGAGCCGAGCCAACGAGAAGATATGATGGTTATAAAGATGTCCTCTCGATGCCAGATGGCCCGGTTTTATAAAATAAACACTATTAGACTGAAGAGAAGTGAGCTTCAATACAGTGATCACCAGGGCCTTTAACACCACGCTTTCATGAACCAGTCATCCAGACAAAGGCCTCGAGGAGACATTAGCATTAATCTCCATCGTGGGATTATTCCGAGAATGTTGTAGCCAGCACCTACAGAATCCATATTCTTTTATGTGGACTATTCTTCAGAGTGGAACATGTGTGAGGTCATGGAACTAATCCATTAAATTCAAAATGACTGAAGTTAGCATCCTGTGTCTTTTCTGATTGTAACAGAATAAAACTAGAAATCAGTAGCAGAGAAATTTTGGAAAATAGTCAAACAGAAACTGGCAGCACAACTTTGATGCACGTTGGCCACTGAAGAAACCAAAGGCAAGAGCTAGACTTTCTCAGAACAAATGAAAATGGAAACACAAAAAGCTAAGACTCCTAAAACACAGCAAAAACAGTGTTCAGAGGGGGGTTGGTAACAGCAAGTAACAAAATAGATCACGAAAAAATCTGTTCAAATAACCAAAGTAATGAATCATTTCAGAAGCTCAGAAAAAAGAAAAACAGTAAACCAAACCCAAACCAGCACAAGGGAAACATAATAAAGATTATAGCAGAAATAGACAAAATGCTGATACCACGGAACACGGAGGCTCATTAGAGGCCATCGTGGTCAACACCAAGCTAGAAGTTGTATAATCTAGAACACGTTGATTAAGTTTCTGGACACCTATGATCTGCCAAAGGTGAAACTCAAGAGTATAGAAAATCTACACAGACCTTTGTCAAGTCATGAGGTTGAAGGAATAATTCCCCAAACAAAAATCCCAAGAATAGACAGCTTCACCACTGAATTTTATCAGGCTTCTAATGAAGACCTGAAGCTGGTGCTTCTCATACTGAACCAAAAACCAGGAAGCCGGGGGAGAATCCTAAACTCGTTTTATAAGTCTTGAGTTAACTTAAAAAAAATCAAACAAAGGCAAAGTAAGAAAGAAAACTTTTACGGAACCATACCCCCTAATGAAAACAAATACAAAGATTCTCAAAGCATCCAACTGAATCCACGGAATGTGAGAAACTTTCCTCCACCATGATCACATCAAATTTGTTATAGGAATACAAGGGCAATTCAGCATATATAAATCAAACAACATAATATACCAAGTAAGTAAATAGAGGATAAAATCACAAAACCATCTCAATAAATGTAGTAAAAAAATTCAACAAAATTCTACATCCTTTCATTAGAAAATTCTGGACAAATTACCTACAGAAAGGCTGTAAGTAAAATA
>NW_008358024.1:100003-104978 GCF_000622305.1 Nannospalax galili | reverse complement strand
TGAATAAGGAAAAACTGGAAGCATGCCTTCTAAGATTGAAACGAGACAAAGAAGTGGAATCTCACCATTCGTGTTTAGTCCTAACCTGGACATTCTTACCAGAAAAAATAAGAGAGGAGAAAGAAGCAAGATGTGCGCATCTACAGAGGACATGGGTATCTACGAGACGTGCGCATCTACAGAGGACGTGGGTATCTACGAGACGTGCCCATCTACAGAGGACGTGGGTATCTATGAGATGTGCCCATCTACAGAGGACGTAGGTATCTACGAGATGTGCCCATCTACAGAGTATCTACACGAGCCTGAAATTACAGGGAGGACCCCACATCCGACTCATGCCCCCATGTGCATACACACACACCCACACATGTAGGAACACACATATGCACAAGCATGCATACAATCCACACACATGCAAGAAAAAACTTCATGAAAAATCCAGAGATTTTTGCAACAATATAAGATACTTCTTATACGAAGAAGAAATATAAATGTCCAAACAATATATTTTAATGTTCAACATGATTAGCCGTAAAGGAACTACAAATCAAAGTATCACTTGTCATGATGTTGCCCCCATAAAGATGGTTGTTATCAAAAAACTTTATAAGCACCGGCAAGGATGAAAATAGGGAGGAATTGACCTGCTGTTGGTTTGAGTGCAGACCGAGCCAGCCTTTGGGGAGAACAGAACGGAGTCTCCTCACACAGCTGAAAGTGGTTCTACCATCTGATCCAGTTGCCTCACTGCTCGGTATTTAACCCAAAGAAACGAAATCAGCTTACCAAGTATACCTGCACCTCCGTGTTTGCCATGGTACTGTTGACAAGAGCCCAGACATGGAACCACTCGGGTGCCCATCAGCAGGTGCATGGGGGAGGAAAATGTGGTACACACAGATGCTATGGAATATCTTCATCCATTACAAACAATGAAAATTTCCAGGGGCGAGGTGAACGGTGCTAGTCCTACAGCTCCTGTGACCTTGCCCTTATGAACATACAGCAATGGTGTCAGCATGCACAAGACCCACGCAAGCTCAAGCAGACAAAACCCCAGCCCAGATCTGTGGAAACGGGCAGCAGGCCCCAGTCATAGTAGATGAACTATTGGCAGCTGATTACTGCTGGGTGAGGAAGCGCTGACCTTCTTAAAGTAAGGAACTCTAGATAGGCTGACTAGACCTCGGTGGATGAACTTGCACTGATGGACGTCTGGGGATACTAACTAATTTGATAGACCTTAACACAATTGACAGAATGCATGAATTCATGTGGGTGGGTTATGGAGAGATGCTAGTGGGGTATAAAGATGATTAAGATGTTCTGTATGAAATACATGAGTTCAATAAAAATTTTAATTAAAAAAAAGAAGGAAAATCTTTCACCTGCCAAAGAATGGATGGGAATGAAAGACATTTTGTTAATTGGGCTAACCCAGACTCACAGACAAGGGCTAACCCAGACTCACAGACAAGGGCTAACCCAGACTCACAGATAAGGGCTAACCCAGACTCACAGACAAGGGATAACTCAGACTCACAGACAAGGGAAAACCCAGACCCAGACTCATGGACAAGGAATGCCTGCTCTTTCTCAAATGTAATAGCAAAAACCGTTGGTCTCAAAATAGAAGACAGTAGAAAATCAGAACTGGAGTCTGAGACCGTGAGATAGAGGAGAGCAAGCTGCATACAGGTAGCTGTTGGATAGGCTTGACCTCACACACCCCCACCCAATCCATCAGCTTCAATTGTATGAGGGGGTGGGTCTAAGGACAGACTCTGGGGAAGCTGGGAAGCTAGGGGAAGCCGCCATCATGGCGGGGCGCTGGCAGGGTGCTGGCAGCAGATCTCACAAAGCTCAGCCAGGATGAAGGGGAAAGAGCCCACAGGCATCCATGCCTGTGTAAGTGACACCTCCTGGATAGCATAAGCTTTGTTGGTAAGCCCAAATAAATATATTTATTCCCCAAACTGTAGCTTTTTATGCCTGCGTCAGTTTTGTCAGTCAATGGTAAGGACAGCATGGGCCTGGGAGCCCAGAGAGTGCGTGCACAGGTCTCCCAGGGGAGAACTTGGCATTACAGTAGCAAAACAGCCCAAGAGAAGACGCAGGGCTGGGGTTCTCCAGCACAGTGGCATGAGCACTATCCACGAGGAACTATACATTCTAAGAAGATTCAGAGCAGAGGAACTCAAAAGCTCTAAGCATGAAGATTAGGAGAGAAAATGTGAATTACTCTGATTTGACTAACACACACAGTAGGCATGTGTCGACATATCGCAGTGAATCTTATTGACGTATACCGTTACCATGCAATGCAGCTCCCAGAAGGTATAGATTAGGAAATGAAAATTCGATACTAGGTGTTGAATATTTCTCTATGAACTGCTGGTTAGCGAGGTCCCTGAAGCCCCTCAAACAATATGGGCTATTATTTATCATGGTTACCCACCAGAACAAGATGGTGTGAACGTATTGATGAAGACCTCACACACTTAAGTTGCAAGTCATAGAGAAATTAGGCTGGAAATGAGTTGGAAACTTCCTCATTGCTTTTTTGGGTGCCTTTCATAGTACCAAAAAGTGCTATGCAGATCCTTGGGGGAGAAAAGTCTTCGGTGGTCTTACTCAAAGGTGGACTCTGAATGTGTGCTGCAATACCAACCTTCCAGGCACGATGTTCTCCCTGGTGCAGCGATGGCATGCTGTTACGGGGATTGCCAACAACTTTCTGATTGGATTTGAGGGAAGTCATGCCTGGTACTGTAAACCTGTCAAAAGCCTGTGACTGGGGAGGTCACAGACTCTACAGGAAACCACTACTGTTGTTTTGCTAAATGAACATGTTGGCAAACTGCCCTCAAATATGTATGAGTCAGAGAAGCTTGTTTTTGAAGTGAGTGGTATTGAACGCAGACTCCTAGTAGACCAAAGAGCTGAAAATAAGTGACTATTGAGTGCTCAGCTCTGAACCCCCAAACAGACATTTATCTCACCCTCTCCAAGGCTCGGGGAACATTGCAGAAGAGGGGGCAGAAAGAATGTACAAGCCAGATGATGGGAAGAGTGCCCTGGACATGACGTGGCTGTGGTAACCATGAACTCATAGCAAACAGTGGTTACATGCACAAGACTGAGCCCAGCTAACATCCCATCACGTACAGGGAAGGGCATAGGAGGCTCCACCCCTCCCCGATGCACTTAGTAGTTGCTGGAGGAGGGGGATTCACATCCCTCGGTGTAGCCACTGATAAGTTACCTTTGTTTATGTAAACAACCCCACACCCATGCTCATGCAAGCAACCCTAATCAAACCCAACAAGTCACAAGAAAAAAAAAAGCATGAAAAGAGAAGGGGCTTGTGCTAAGGTAAAGGGGCTCAGCAGGGGTGAGGGGGAGAGGACAAGGGAGGGACACGTGATCAAAGTAACTTATATACGTGTGTGTGAAACTGTAAAAAAATAGCTAATTAAATAGACAATCAAATAGAGGCCAAAGTAGATAGGGATGGGAGCATCCCCCTTCAGTCAGGAAAAAAAGAACATTTGACCATATATGAAGTCTGTGAAGAGACATCCCTCATCCTCTATCCAGAAGACAGAGTATGTCACTTTCAATGACTGGCTTCTTTTCCTAGGAATTTCCAGGAATAGAAGGTATGCTCCCGTCTTTGAGGGGTCTGGGCCATGTGGACTCATCTTCACAATGCAGATGCATAGTCAAAATTCTAGTGACCACAGGACGTCGATCCCAGAGCTTTCATACACAGTCCCCTCCCCGGGCTGGGTGGAATATCCTCAGCTCAAACCTCTGTTGCCTATGGTTTAAATAAGCTCAGCCACAGGCAAATGTAAGCTGCTTTGTAATTCAGCAAACTGGCCCAAGTGTTCTCATGTCTGCTTCCAGAATCCAGCTCTCTCAGGTTTAGAAGGTCCTAATTAGCTGAAGTTAATAACATTTGCACAGATCTCCGCTACTGCATAAGCCTCTTACAGCCCAAGGATGGGACATAATCTCACATAATCACTGATCTCAGCCTACAATAGCCTGCATCTCACTAGATGCAATTGCCCTGGATTGGCAGGGTGGAAAGCAGAATCCTGCTCTGTGAGAACCCCAGCCAGAGCCTGAATGACTGTCACCGCAGAAAAGGTATTTTGGGAGGACAGTGGGTGTAACAACTCAGATTTTCAACTGGCTCGCTACACATGCCAAGGGTCGTTTGCCAAAGAACAAAGCATGGAGCCATGTTCCCCTGACTTACATGCAGATACTCACAACTGCATTGAATAAAACCACTTCTATGTGCACCTGCTTGGCCCCCTCCACTTGCTTTGTGCTACACTCTACACAAAGGACTCAGTGACTTGAACAGCACAGGAAGAACGTGACTCTAGTCATCACCAGGACTCTGGCCTCCTCCACTGGGTGTGCATAGGCACTTGATCCTGGCCTCCAGCCTTAGAAGAGGGGGCATATATTTTACCAACCCAGGCAGCTTTTTCTCCATAGAATTCTTTGTTCAATAAGAAGCTCAATAGACTCATATTTTCCCCGCTCAGCTAAGGCTTAGGCTTGTTGCCCATTTCCCCAGTTCTATGCTGGGGTTTAGTCTAATGAGTCCGCATGGGTCTTGTGCATGCCATCACCATTGCTGCGAGTTCAATGAAGTCATTAAAAAAGGAAATTGGGCTTTGCTTTCTGAACAGAGATAGATAGCTAGATAGATTAATAGATGATAGATAGATGATAGATAGATGATAGATAGATAGATAATAGATAGATAGATAGATAGATAGATAGATAGATAGATAGATGATAGATAGATAGATAGATGATAGATAGATAGATAGATAGATAGATAGATAGATAGATAGATAGATAGCCCAGACTTGCTCTACAATAAGCCTAATGAGACTCCTCCCACTGGACCAGTGTGGTTCCACATGAACAGTACAGTACACTG
>NW_008358024.1:93550-99993 GCF_000622305.1 Nannospalax galili | reverse complement strand
CATTCTCTCTCTCTCTCTCTCTCTCTCTCTCTCTCTCTCTCTCTCTCCTCTCCTCTGCTCTCCCTCCTGCTCTTCTTCATCTCACTGTTTCTCTCCTTACACACATACACACATACACACACACAAGCATGCACACATGCACCTCTTGTTAGGTCCTGAGCTCCTGTACCTCAGAGGAGCCTCCTTTTTATACAGCGGGTAATAAGCAGCCCCGTGAAGACACACAAGCCCTCTGTGGCTTGACATTGAGCCCCTATGAACAGATGCTTGAAAGCTGATCTTCCATCCATCATGTGGTCTTCAGTCTTCAGTAAAAAAACAACTATGATCCCTCTTCAGAGCATAAGAGCTGCTGAGATGGTTCAGTGGGGAAAGGCACCTGCTGGCAAGCCTGACCCACAAGGCGAAAGGGGAGAACCAACTCATAAAAGTTGTCCTCTGACCTCCACATGTGCACTGCGGCACATGTATGCGGAGGCACACGTGAGTAAGTAAAAAATGTGATTTTATTATTAAAGAATAAGTAAAGCTAGGGCTGGAGAGATGGCTCAGCAGTTAAGAACACTGGCTGTTCTTGCAGAAGACCTGGGTTCAAATCCCAGCACCCACATGGCACTTAACAACTGTCTGAAACTCCAGTTCCAGGGGATCCGACAGCCTCTCCTGTCCTCCATGGGCATTGCATGACATGGGTGCACTTACTTACAAGCAGGCAATACACACATAAAATAAATTTTTTAACTAAAATAAATTTTAATAAGAAAGCTGGGCATGGTGGCACATTTCTCTAATCCCAGCACTCAGGAGGCAGAGATGGCCAGAGCTCTGTGAAATCCAGGTCAGTCTAGTCTATACAGCAAGTTCCAGGCTGGCTGTGACTATAGGGAAACCCTGTCTCAAATAATAATAATAATAATAAATATATAAACAAAAAAACAATATAAAATGAAATAGCATGTAGCCAGAATGTTTTAAAGCAACCTGTGACGGGCTGAACTGGGGTGGCCTGATGGAACTACTGTAAGAACACGTCTCAAGCTGTGTTTGTGCCTCTCACACCCCGTTACCTCTCCTCTGTGCTGCCTGGTTATAAAATGCATCTACCTCAGTGTGTGTGAAAACCTTTGCCTTCCTGAGGAGAGAGGATTTTCAGTCTGTCACTGAAAAGAAGATCAGATTAATTTTTCCATCTTCAGTCTTTCCCAATCGCCATAAACATTTCAAATCGTCATGAGCTCAGCACTGCTGTCTATGGGTATAATTTCACAGTCGTTTTAGTATGAACACATAAAATCTAAGATCCAAAGTTCATGGCAGAGACGGCACTGCTGTGGAGCAAGTCGGAGAGTCTAAGAGTTTTCAGAATTTTATCATTTTCTGACTTTGCTAGATGCCAAAGTTTATAATTTATGTACATATATAGTATAAAGACTGTGTCTGTGTGGAGAGAGACAGAGAGACACAGAGAGAGATCGAGAGGGATTAGGGTTTACTTTTTCAGATCACATTGAAAACAACTGTGCTGTTGTCCTTTCATGAGTGTGGGACCCACTGGCAGCTGACCTTCTTCACATCCTCCAAAACAGTCACAGAGGTCCTTGCACACAGCAGGTTCTCAAAATCCACGTGATGGATGAGTAGATTTGCCAGTGAGTTAGACAGTGATGTGGCTGGTGTCTTCCCTGATCACTCCTCCTTTCAAGATCATAAGTCAACTGATCTGAGCGATGACTAGGCAGGTTAGCTACCCGCCATGTGGAGCAGAGACGACCCTGCATTCCACAGCGTCTCTGGACCCAACGCCAACATGTACTTTGCTCTGACACCACGAGATGACAAGATCCCCCTTTTTGCATCAGTCTGTTCTCAAGAGCTCGAATGGTCTGTAGATTGTTAGCTTTATTCAAATTCTGTCCAACTCCAGCAACTATTTATTCTTATTTATAAATGCATACCCTTGGGGTGCGACCAGGAGGAAACTAACTTGATCTGCTTCACCCAGCTGCAACACACTTGGGCCCCTGAAGCAGAAAAGCAACAATGTGTGTTTCTGGGGCCTGTGCTTCCTAGAGTGTGATGGTTTGAATAAGAAATATCTCCCACAGGCTCACGTATTTGAACACTTGGTCCCCAGGTAGTGGCACTGGGTAGGAAGGTTGTAGAACCTTCAAGAAGTTCAGATAGACTGTATCACCCTCTGGAACTGTGAGCAAAAACAAACTTTTCCTTCCCTAAGCTGCTTTTTATCTGGATATTGTATCACAGCAACAGAAAAGTTACTAAAATATATAGCAGCTGCCAATTTGATCTCCACACTGTCTGCCTGTACTAAGGAGGGTGTACCAGTCATGATGGCACGCATCTGTAATCCCAGCACTCTGGAGGTAGGAGCAGGAGGATTAGGAGTTCAAGATCACCCTTAGCTGCACAGAGAGATAAGGTCACCCTGGGCTACATGAGAATTAGCACAGTGTTTAATCTGTTAACACCTCAGCTCACATTAGTTTATATAAAGTAAGTAAAATAAACTTGTGAGGGTCTGACTTTGTGGTCATCATATTTGCTACACAAGCAAGCGTTCTGGACTCAGACCCACCTATCACTCAGTCTTTTACCCTAACGTTCTTTATTTAAAGCTGGAAAATCTCAAGATCCTTCCAAAGAAGCCGTGTTGAATAAATCATGGCGTGCTCCTCCATATTTTAGGACTTTCCTGTCTTGGAATCCCTTGTGGTTCCACGTCAACCAGATTTCACAACCTTGAGTCACTGGTCTTTGCTTCATTTCAGAAACCCACTGAGTCACTGGCATGAGTGGTGCCTTTGATAAGCTGCTCGGGAAATGAAGTTGAGCAAGTTAATGCATTTAATGCATAAATTATCAAGTCACCAGGTACTCTGCTGATGTGACAGCCAAAAAATGAAAAAGTAATACTTCACAGAGTTGGAAGTTGATGGAAAAAATAGATCCAGTTACTGTTTTCACAGTTAAATGACCCTGTGGTTTGGGATCTAATATCAGATACCTTTGTTATCCTAGTTAGCAAACTTTCCAATTTTTCCTGATTTTTGCAAGAGGTGTATTTGATTCTATAAGCCGTCTGGTTTATTTTTTCCTTATACTATGTATGGTCCTAATAGCCTTGTTAGGTAGCCCTGACAGATGACAACAAACAGATTAATGTTCCATCTCTAGACCTTTTGTTAAAGACAGGAGAGGAGTGAACCCTTTTCTTCCCACTTTTTAGTGTTCTCCGCCCGATTTGGCCACATCCACGAAGCCTGCCTCATTGGCTCAGAGACAAGCCGCACCCACAAAGACCCATGGCCAGCTTAGCAGCTCTAGAGCCAACATAGCTCAGTGCCAAGCACTGGTGGGGCCCCTCCAAGCATCTCACCAGAAACTCACATATATGCAAATTTGCCAGCTGTAGATCGACAGGACACTTTGTCAGAAGATTCCTTATTCGTGTCCAGGAACAGCCGGCTGACAGGCTGCATTGTCAGAGTGCCATTGTGAAGCCTCGGGCTCCTCCACCTGAGCAGCTTTTGTTCCCTTATGAAGAAGATGAGTAATGAATGATGTGATGTGAGCCAAGTGGGGTCATGTTCTCAACAACCTGGGTCCACCAACCAGCTGCTACAACAAGAAGATGCATGTCACTCCCAGTACCAACTGACCTGGATGGCTCTCTCCATCCCGCTTTCTCTGAGGGCTTGAAATGAAAGCTTTGTGAGAGCACGTTGCTACGTCCCGCTATATCCAAATACAATGCAAAAAAACATCTATACATAGAGCAAAACGTTTACAGACAGTGCTGAGAATGTGCTCGTGGGCAACTTCCAAAGGGTGACACAGAAAATATTGTCCATCAGTTGGAAAGTTCAGGGAATCGTGGCGTCTTAGATGGAAAAGCCCTCACTTCCAGTCAAGTCTGGATCCAAGAGTTGCATACCAGACCATGTGGCTCAGAATCTTCAGGCACCACTTGGCACAGGCTTGTGAGTTAGTAGGCTGAGCTGCAGGGCTAGGAGATGAAGTCACAAGATGTTGTTTGACACACCCAAAGCAGTCAAAAAAAAAATCCTACAAGGAAGGGCTCCTGATCCCCTAAATATGGGCTCTTCTCAAAATTATCTAGTAAACAGAATGAACTCTAGGTCATGTGGATCAACCACTCATCCCAGACATTCTAAAATATATTTCTAGTTATAGAAAATCCAGACAAAATACTGAGTGCCAATGTCAAATTTCTTCATACTGAATATCTCCCAGCATAAGGGCTGAGCCCACTGAGAAACGAGGCAGTTGGTGGGAACCAGCTCTCCGCCTAAAGGAATCCTTGTACAACAGCAGTAGAAGCCGAGCTCCCGTCTCTGACTTGGGGCAGAACTGGCTTACATTTCTGGTTTGGGGTTTTTTATTTGGAGATGTTTCCATATACATAATGAGATATAGTGGGGATGGGTTCAAATTTAAACACCAAATTCATTCTCATTGCACACGCACCTCACACACAGCCTAAGCATCATCTGGGACAGGAGTTCTAGGACATGCCTCTGAGTTTGTTGTTGCTGCTGTTTTTGGAGGTGGAGATCAGGGCTTTGTACGTCAGACATGTGCTCTACGACTGAGCAGTTGCTGATCCTCAGCCCCATGCACACATTCAGACTGTGACCCCTTTCTGAGGTCAAATGTGACAATCAGTCATGCTCAAAATGTTTCGAACCTCAGAGAGTGAAAGATTGGGGAGTTTTGGGTTAAGGATGGTTATTCTGGGCTAAAAACTGATTCATAGACTCCAAAAGTACACCCTGACAGCCATAGGAACCCTAAGTAACAACTGATACCAAGTGGACAAGGGAGAGAAATGACCCCCATCCCCGTCTTTGAGGCATGGGTCTCAGGACCTGTGGGTATCAAAGTCTATGATATTCAGTGGCTTATATTAAATGGTATCTGTTCTTAGCAGAATCTATGCACAGCCTTCTGTACGCTTTAAGCCATCTCTGGCTTACTTGCAGCACCTAATGGAATCTAAGTGGTACATAAACATCTATGAACGTATTCTTCAGGAAACAGCAGCATGGTAGTAAGTCTGAGCATGTTTCTTACAGATTCAAGCATCAAAAGTCTAACTGCACAGCACACATCAACAAGCTAAAGTTATATTTGGGGTGGGAACATGTGTGTGTGTGTGTGTGTGTGTGTGTGTGTGTGTGTGTGTACGTGAGCATGCAGGAGCAGAAAAATATACATACAGTGCACATGTGTGTGAGTGGAGACCAGAGGTTGATGCTGATGATCTTCCTGTCACTCACCACCTTAGTTTTTGTTTGTTTGTTTGTTTTGTTGTTGTTTGGGGTTTGGTTTGGATTTTTTTTTTCTGTCTCTTTGATACAGGGTCTCCCTATAACCCCAGCAGGCCTGGAACTCACTGTGTAGACCAGGCTGGCCTGGATCTTACAGAGACACCAGCACACCAAGCTCCAGCTTAGTTTTTGAGAGAGAGTCTCTCATTGAACCTAGAGTTTATCGATTCTTCAGCGAGGCTAGCTGGCCCATCAACACCAAGGATGGGAAGGCCTCAGTCCCGCCCCCATGCTGGTATTACAGTCATGCATCATCGTGCCCAGCATTTTATGCGTGTGCTCGGGATCCCATCTCGGGACCTCATCGTTGTGTGGCAAGACTTTATCAACTGAGTCATCTCCCCAGCCTCAAAACTGTGCTTTTACTGTTTTAATCCCTGGTTGGGTCGTTTAAATGTACAGATGCAGAAGTGTCAATCAAAAATACTAAGGAACAGAAGACAGTCTTCATCCTACGATCCGGCAGGTCTGCAGCTCACCCACGGCATGTGCAGCCCTCCACTCCTTTCCCAGTACCCCGTGCCCTATGTTATTTCTCTGGAAGAATGACAGACAGGAGACTAGCGGGTGCATGGATGGAGAGGGGAGGGTATGTGGCGTGAGGTTATTTATACAAAAATGATTGGATAAAACACTGGATCTGTTCACCTTTACTACTGGCTACTTCCAAGATTTTTTAAATTGTTTTTATTTTATGTGTACGAGCGTATTGCTTGCATGTGTGTACATGTACCTATGTTGTTGGGGTTGGGGATTTAGCTCAGTGGGAGAGCACTTGCCTAGCAAGCGCACGGCCCTGGGTTTGGTCCGGAAAAAAGAAAAAAGAAAACAAAATAATATGTACCTATGTTGTGCGATGCCCACAGAGGCCAGAAGAGGGCATCAGATCCCCTGGAACTGGAGTTATGGACAAGTGTTGGCCACCATGCAGGCGCTGGGAACTGAACCCGGGTCCTCTGCAAGATCAGCCAGTGCTCCTAACCGCTGAGCTCTCTCTCTCCAGCCCCTGATATTTTCATGATTTTTGATATTTGCGTCTCATGAACTATGTCTGAGTTCTGCCCAAGGTAG
>NW_008358024.1:87089-90719 GCF_000622305.1 Nannospalax galili | reverse complement strand
AAGTTTACATTTTCTCTGCAATTTTTATGACTTCATTTCTTTTTCTCAACTGACTAAATATATCAAGACTCAAGACAGAAAGTCAATATACAAAAGTAATCTATTGTATTTCTGTGTTTTGTCAATGAATAGGAAATAAAAATTTGGAAAATGTATTTGTAAGTCACAAATATGAAACACTCAAACTTAGAAAAATATGTTCAGTTCTTTTACCCCAAACTATATAATACATCGAGAAATAATCATAAGAGAATTAAGTTAGAGAAAAGCTGTTCCATGTTAATGGACTGGAAGCCTCACCGTTGTTCAGAGGCCACGTTTCTGAGCTAATCTACAAAGTCAATATAATAATAAGCAAACCTCAGCAGACGGTTGCATAGGAACGGACTGGGAAAGTCCAAATTTCGCTAAAATTACAAGCAACATCCAACAGTCAGGGAAGTTTTGTAAAAGAAGAAGAAAGTTGAAGGGCTTATGAGCAAACACTATGATTCGTATAAAACTGTGCGATCAGAACATTTGGAAAGACAAACAGATCAGCAGAACAGAACAGAGTCTGGACAATGGATATTCAAGAAGGCAGCCGTGGCTTTTCAATGGGGAAGGCAGAGGTGTTGGAACAATTTCACATGTAGAGGCCAGACCAAAGTGGAGCACATGAGGAGCATCCCAGCTCTTACCTCTAGGTACTATGTGATTAGCTCAAAATCAATTACAAGCTCGATGTAGCACTAAACCATGATAAATTAGAGGTCCAGTACCAGGTACCAACTTGATTTCTCCATGTCCTGTGACCAAGTATGTGATGATTTCAGCAACTGGGTCTTACCATGAAGTTCTGGTGGGTAATCAGGAACACTAGCAACAGCCTGTATTCTGTGGGGGTCTCTGGGACCTTCTGACCAACAGCTCAAGGGGAGGTATCCTTTTCCAGGTACTGGGATTTTCATTTGGTGACCCATGGCTTGGAAGGAGCATTATCCCATGTATAGGGGGACTCCAATTAAACTCTTCTGTATGAACACCACACAGACACAGACACAGACACACACACACACACACATACACACACACACACTTAGGAAGCTTATAAAATAGTAAGCTTACACCTGGCTTCTTCTAACATCCCTACTGTTAGTTTTCCTCCTTCCCATCCCTCCCCCTACTTAGCCTCCCTTGCCATTTGCCTCTCTTCCTTCCATGTCAGCTGTGGTCACTGTCCCCCATCCCTTAAGATCTTTCTCCCCAATGTCCCTTTCTAGTTCCCAGGAGTCTACACGTGTTTGATGCTAAGTTGAAACTGACCAGGAAGCATCCTCCATCCTGGATAACTTTCACACCAGAAGGTGCTACAGAGCCTGCTGGGGAAGGAAAACCATCAACAATCTTACCCAGATGTGAACTACAATAATGACAGATGACTCAAGATATGCCATGGGTGTAATAACAGCATGAATGTTGTAAGGGTAACCGACAGCTTTCTGATTGGATTTAAGGCCTAATCCACAGGAGGAAACACAAGCCTGGCACTATAAATCTGACCAAGAACCATCGTTGTAAAGCCCACAGCCCCCACTCCAGGGTGAACCTCCCATGATCTGCTAAATGGACATGGTATTAAGCTGCCCTCTTACTTCGTGTCTCTAAACCCACAGATCAGCGAAGCTCCCAGACGTCACCAGGGAAGGTTCTTTGTTCTGCGGATGGCAGTTAGCACAGAAACTCACAACTGCTTAAAGAGCAGATAATAAACGACGATGGAGTACTCAGCCACAAATGGGACATCTGGATCACACCCGTCCCCAAGGCCCAGGGGTCACTGCGGAAGGTGAGGTGGAGAGAGTCTAAGAGGCAGGAGTTGGGGACAACTGGAGTTAAACCATGTCTTCTGAACATGATAGGACCGCTGCCATCAGGTAACATCATGCCCTCCAGAGCCACGGCACAAATGAATGATTTCCTTCAGCTTTAGGGGTAAATGCTATTCCATTTGTATTTATGCTCCACTTTCCTAATCATTTATCAAAGATGTGATGGACACACCCTGGCTTTTGTTAGAACTGCTGTGATGATTGAGGGGTGAGGATTCATCTTAGGCCTGCTGACATCATTTATTTTGAATAAATGCCCAGCGATGGATTTGGCAGGTCCTGTGACAGGTCCAGGTGTGAATTTTCAGTAACTTTTTTTCTGTTCTCCACTAACGTCCATTCCTAGTGGTTGTAAGGTTTGGGGTCCAATGCTTCTATCTTTAAATCCATGTAGAGTTGATCTTGGTGGGTTGGATTTCTGCCTTGTAATAAAGAGGTGGTCTGTGCCCCACTGGTCTTCTTGGCACCTTGGATAAAGGTCAGTTGAGTTTAAATGTGCAGATTTATTTGTGGGTCTCTACTCTGTGTCCTGTTCTGTATGTCTGGTCTGTGCCCACACCATGATGTGTCGGTGACTATGAGTTTGCACAGGTCCAACCAGGTGATGCTGTGCCCCCGGCACTGTTCTTGGTATCAGTATTTCTTCAGGTATTGGTATATTTATGGCTCATTTGAACATTAGGATTTAAAAAATATTTCTATGAAAAATGTCATTGGGATGTCTACAAGTTTTGCCTTGATTCTACGAATTCTGTGGAAGAAGGATCCTTCCAATCTGTGAAAACAGGATATCTTCCCATTTCTCTGTGTCCTCAATTTCTTCCACCAGTGCTTATTTTTATTATGTTTATTTATTTGTATGTACAGGTTGCCATAGGTGTATGTGGAGGTCAGAGGACCACTTGTCAGTTCTCTCCTTCCAACCTGTGGATCACAGGGGTCAAACTCACGTCACTGGGCTTGGTGGCAAGCACCTCTACCCACTTAGCTATCTCTGGCCTCACCACTGTTCTATAGCTTTTGGTATAAAGACCTTTTGTCTCTTTGTTTAGACTTATTACTAAGTGTACTTTTCTCATACTCTTATAAATAAGGCTGTTTTGTTGATTTGCTTTTCCTGACACTGTCATTAACATGCAGACCTGCATCTGATTCACATGCATTGGTTTTTATTGTGGAAATTTACTACATGTATTAAATGTAATAGTATGGGTGATATTTTTGGATGTCTATATAAGTAATGCTACCCATTAGATGATTTAACTTCTTTCTAATTTAATTGCCTTTCAACTTAAGTGCAAGGATAACGGACATCCCTGTCTTCGTCCTGACTTAGAAGTTTCCAACTTTTCACCGTTGAGTGTGACATTAGCTGTCAACTTGTGACACATCAGCTTTTTTAGGTTGAATTGTGTTTCTTTTGCGTTGAATTCATCTGAGCTGTTATCATGAAATAATGATGAATTTATCAACATCACTCAAGACAATACAATTTAAAAATGAAATTCTTTTTAAACAAATTGTTCTAAAACAACATTATCTTTGCAGAGAGAGAAGAAGGGGCCTAGATTCTCCCCCATAAGATGCAAATGATGTGTGAATTTTATCATCTTTTTAAAATATTTTGTTAATTATTTTATTTTTATGTGTATGAGTATATTGCGTGCATGTTTGTAAGGGCACCTGTGTGGTGCAATGCCCGTGGAGTCAGAAGAGAGCATTGGATTCCCCTGGAATTGGAGTTATGGATGGTGGTTAA
>NW_008358024.1:80888-86052 GCF_000622305.1 Nannospalax galili | reverse complement strand
GTTTGCAAGAAAATATATAAAGAACTTTTACAACTCAATTATAAAAGACATATAACTCAACTTAAACTAGGCAAAAGATTTGGATAAACATTTCTCCAAAGAAATACAGATGCTCACTGGGCTCAAAAAATAGATAATCAGTATTGTTAGCCATTAGAGAAATCCAAGTCAAACCACAATGAAATCCTACTAAGAATGGCAGATAACAGCAAGTGTTGGAGAGAACATGGGCAGTTGCTACCCATGGCACTGTAGGATGTTATCCCCACCCTGGAAAAGAGGTTGACAGTTCTTGAAAGTGCTCACCCTACAAACACAAGGACCTGAGTTTCAACTAGATAAAAAAGAACGTTGAGAGTGATGGTATGCTTGTCACCCCAGTATGGGGCAGGCAGGGACAGGCGGCTCTCAGGCCTGGCTTACTAACCAGCCAGCCTCACCTAATGAGAGAGCTCCAAGCTGATGAGAGACACTGACCCAAGAATAAAAGATGGTGGTCTTAGGGAATGACGTCCGAAGTTACTCCTGGCTTCTACATGCACATGTACACATGCACAGTGGCGTTCTTAGGGAATGATGTCTGGGGTTATCTCTTCGCCTCCATGTGCACATGCACACATGCATGCTCAGGGAGAGGGAGAGAGAAAGAGAGAAAATAAAAATAAATTTAAAATAAAATAAAATTAGATAATATGATGTTTTCCCAGCTCTGAATACACTAAAAACATTGTTTTGTACACTTTACATGAGTAAATTTTATGATATGCAATTATATCTTAGTATAAAGCTACATTTAAAGTTATATATGCTATTTATTTTTATCTTTTTCCAACTTAATATTATATAAAGCAAAAGTGCCCTCCACTCCTTTCCCAGTACCCCGTGCCCTATGTTATTTCTCTGGAAGAATGACAGACAGGAGACTAGCGGGTGCATGGATGGAGAGGGGAGGGTATGTGGCGTGAGGTTATTTATACAAAAATGATTGGATAAAACACTGGATCTGTTCATCTTTACTACTGGCTACTTCCAAGATTTTTAAAATTGTTTTTATTTTATGTGTACGAGTGTATTGCTTGCATGTGTGTACATGTACCTATGTTGTTGGGGTTGGGGATTTAGCTCAGTGGTAGAGCACTTGCCTAGCAAGCGCAAGGCCTTGGGTTTGGTCTGTGGAGGTCAGGAGATGGCGTCAGATTCCCTGGAACTGGAGTTACAGACACTTGTTAGCCACCATGCAGGCGCTGGGAACTGAACCCAGGTCCTCTGCAAGATCAGCCAGTGCTCCTAACCGCTGAGCTCTCTCTCTCCAGCCCCTGATATTTTCAAGAGTTTTGATATTTGCGTCTCATGAACTATGTCTGAGTTCTGACCAAGGTAGAGCCTGAGCTCCTAATGGCCCCACAGGAACGCACATGTAGAGAGCTTAGGGTTGCTCTTAATCTAAAGTCTCTCTGCCCAACCACCCTATAAGAAGGAGAAAAAGAAAAGGAAACTTTCAAAGTAGGAAGCTTTGCTTCTTCGCCCCCTCCAAAGAGCGACCTCAGTCTTCCTCATGGTAGTATTTTTAATATCACCCATCTAGTTTGAAACATAGCCTCTCGGTCCACTTGAAACACAGGTGAGACTTGACATCATGATAACAGGGTGTCATTATTACTAAATACCCAAGGCCCAAAGGCTTTCATTGTCAATCATAAATAATTATGTGAATTAAGTGATCGTACTTATGAATGAAATAATTATCTAGTCTCAGAAGGGTCAGTTTGAAGCAACTGCTCTAACTGAAAAAATAAATTAAGCAAAAATCAATTTTTATATATGTTTCTGCTGGTGGAGAATCTCCCTAATTTATTTTTTTATATTTATTATTTATTTCTGTGATAAAATACCCTGACCAAAAGCAACTGAGAGGAGAAAGGGGTTTAGTTTAGCTCCCAGTTTGAGGTCACGGGTCATCATTGTGGGAAAGTCAAGGCAAGAACTTCAAAGAGGTGGTCATACCACAACCCCAGGCCAGAGCAGAGGGAAACGAGGAATGAGGGTGCATGCTACGGACCCCCTTATGCTTGGTTCCATTCCTCTGCTCACACAGTTCAGGGCCCCACGGCTAGGGAACGGTGCCTCTGACAATGGGCTAGATATTCCCACATCAATTAAGACAGTCTCCCACAGGCCAGCCCAATGTAGACAACCCCTCATTGAGACTGTCTTCCTGGAGGATCATAGATGGTGTCAAGATGACAGTTAAAGCTAACCGTGATAAACGTGAACTGGATACATAATATTATCACCAGTAATTAGTCTTTATTGAGTGTGTCTCTCTAAAGTAGGAATCTATCATCATCCATTTTCCTTCTATGTGGACACAGCGTCTGGCCTACAAGATGTATTCAAAGAACGCATTTGACCAGAAAAAGAGACAAGCAAAAACTGCTTAATCATTACCTCAGTGCCTCCGCGGAAATACCATACAATATAAGAATCCGGATGGTCACATGACCTATGCATGGTGAAGGAGATTCAAATATTGTTGATGAAACGCCCTTGCCAAAATTTGAATTCTTGTGAATTAAGTAGATGATCTTAAGTCAGAAACAGAGGAGGGATTTGTGATCTGTAAAGCATCAAATTGTCTTGAATAGATTAAAGTATCATATTGCCAATGGGTAAAATAACCTCTCTAGAAGAAAGGCAGATGTCGACATGACTGTTAAAGAGATAACAGTTTTAGATTCTAAAACTTTAACACTTACTGTTTTTCAGGAAGGTTTATGGTCCCCTAATGTAGACACTAGAAAACACAGTGGAGGAGAGGCAAAGGCTTCTAGCCTAATCTGGCACTGTGATGGTTTGAATGAGAAACGTACCCCAGGGGCTCGGGTGTTAGAACACTTGGTCTCCAGGTGGTGGTACAGTTTAGGGAGGTTATGAAGACTTTAGGAGGGGAGCCTTGTTGAAGGAAGTACGCCACTGGGGTGGATGGGCTTTGAGTTTTACAGCTTGGTCTAAAACTTCCTGTTCTCTGTCTCTGCTTCCTGTGTGCTAACGAAATGGGATCTCTTTCCTGGCCACCAACCTCACACTCCTGGTGCCATGGCTCCCCCACACTACGATGGGTGGCATTCCCTCTGGAACTATATGCTGTTAATAAGCCCTTTATCCCTTAAGTTGCTTCTTGTTCATGGAAGTTTATCACAGCAACAGAAAAGCAACCGATACAGATGTCCTCTAACAGACAGATCTGCCGTCCTTATCTAGGTTTGTCTGAGGAGCAGGAGCTGTTCCCTGAGTCGAGTACACAGTGTGCTCCACTCCCTTCCCACCCAGCACCGGAATGCTTGCTCACCAAGGCTGTACTCAGATCTGCCATCCTTCTAGAAGATTCCACCTTTCTGACTCTATCCTTGTAACCACTCCCCGATCCTCTGCCTCCCTTTCTGGGAACTCCTAGCAGCTCTATCTCCAGAGTGAAGAGTCGCTTCTGGCTTGATGAGGTGTCTTTTGAAAAGAATGGCCCATGTACTCTAACATGTTAATACACGTGCAATGTTCATATGTTACATAGTAGTGATAGCTTTGCCCACAGCACCAACAGCAGTTTGAGAGGCCTTCAGAGCCTCATAAGGAGCTCAACCAGTGGCACAAGGAAAAGAGAAGTGGAAAAGACTGGAACCCTCCCGGAAGCCCTATCTGATCTGCTGTTTCAACAGCTTTGGCATCTGCAATGCTGGGATTCCAGCACTGTGCAGTGCTGCTCTAAGAAACTTTAACATGTGTCTGGAGCAGTGATATAAAGAAACTGAGTTCAAATTATTATGTGCAATAAAAACAGGTGGAGAGGGTGCAGCTGCTGTGCACAGAGTTGCCTGACTGTGTGATCGTGGAGCAGCCTGACTGAGCCCAGGTGAGGCAGGGTCTTTTGGAGACATCTTAAAATCTCTGTGTGATAGAATGCATCTGTTCTTGTGACAGGTAAGTTTGCAATTCAGATAATTATACATTCTGTGGACCTAATATTCCTGATGCCATTTCGATTCTGGCATTCACTCTTGGCCTCTGCTGCACAAAGAAGTCACCTTCCAGACTCCCAAACTGCACTGAGGGGAACACAGCTATCTGCTCATTACCCCCACACCACAACTAACCCCCAGAGTCAGCCTACCGGTGTGGAGCGCCACCAGGATGCGTTGTAAGCTGTTTTGTGCAAGTCCGTGTGATAGGAAATACTAATAGCTGTCTCCGTAGGAATTTACTGCTGACTGGCTTTGAAACACAAGCATTTTCTGTCTTCTCTGTGCCTGAGTACACCTCATGTTTGCTGTCTTAAAGTAGGTTAGGTAATAGCACCAAGGAGATCAATTAATAGAGATTTCAGCTTGGCATCGACTATCCGAAAGACTTAATTCAGAGAGACATTTCATTTTTCCAAACCGGACATTGACATTGTGCAAAGCTAGATGAAGGCAGATGGCCTCACTGCGAATCTGGTTGTCCTGATGCTCAGGGAGCCGCAGCTGTAAGCAACGGTGACCCTCTGCCATCCAACATGCAGCCAGGCCTGGGGAGTGAGGTGGGGAGGCACCTCAGCACAGCTCCTCCTGTGATGTGAGCGCTGGTGGCATTGCCGTGATTATTTTTGGTTTAAACTCTGCATCCCATTAGTTCTGATATAAAAGGCTGATCTCGTGACTCTAATGTATTCAAATTCTGCTACCCAGAGAAGGCACGATCGGATTGAGCAAGCTAGAATTCCACACCGTTAGGGCCCAGCCATCTCACACCTAAACTCCAGTGCTGTCTGTTGTGTTTTTAAGGAAGCAATCAGGTTTGCTGCGTCAGTACTATCTCATCAGCGGACAGCAAAAATAATGACAGTGAGGCTATCTTAGAACATAAAAGCCATTTGGGCACATGTAACTGTCAAGCTATTAAAGTAGGAAAAGAATGCTTGGGGTTGCTCTCCTGCTCTGGGTAAACATTCCAAGGGAAATGATAAATTGCAAGGTGATACAAAAACCCTTATCTTCACGTAGACTGCAGAGCACTTACCAACTGTTACATCCTCTGTGCATGCAGATAGACTGTGCTTACCACGTGCTCTGGAGCTTTGCACGTGGTGCTTCTCCCCCAGCCCCGGTGAGCATTTGTTCACACAGTCAAA
>NW_008358024.1:79901-80660 GCF_000622305.1 Nannospalax galili | reverse complement strand
TATGCTATTTATTTTTATCTTTTTCCAACTGAATATGATATAAAGCAAAAGTGCCCTCCACTCCTTTCCCAGTACCCCGTGCCCTATGTTATTTCTCTGGAAGAATGACAGACAGGAGACTAGCGGGTGCATGGATGGAGAGGGGAGGGTATGTGGCGTGAGGTTATTTATACAAAAATGATTGGATAAAACACTGGATCTGTTCATCTTTACTACTGGCTACTTCCAAGATTTTTAAAATTGTTTTTATTTTATGTGTACGAGTGTATTGCTTGCATGTGTGTACATGTACCTATGTTGTTGGGGTTGGGGATTTAGCTCAGTGGTAGAGCACTTGCCTAGCAAGCGCAAGGCCTTGGGTTTGGTCCGGAAAAAAGAAAAAAGAAAACAAAATAACATGTACCTATGTTGTGCGATGCCCACAGAGGCCAGAAGAGGGCATCAGATCCCCTGGAACTGGAGTCATGGACAAGTGTTGGCCACCATGCAGGCGCTGGGAACTGAACCCGGGTCCTCTGCAAGATCAGCCAGTGCTCCTAACCGCTGAGCTCTCTCTCTCCAGCCCCTGATATTTTCAAGAGTTTTGATATTTGCGTCTCATGAACTATGTCTGAGTTCTGACCAAGGTAGAGCCTGAGCTCCTAATGGCCCCACAGGAACGCACATGTAGAGAGCTTAGGGTTGCTCTTAATCTAAAGTCTCTCTGCCCAACCACCCTATAAGAAGGAGAAAAAGAAAAGGAAACTTTCAAAGTAGGAA